>NC_090322.1:241933934-242236965 GCF_040869045.1 Eurosta solidaginis
AGCAAAGAGTCAGCGTATATGCGCCTTGGCAACCACGCTACTGTTGGCAGCCATAATTTCGAAATAGTAAAAGACTTCATTTATTTGGGAACCACCATCAACACTAGCGCAACAACATCAGCACTGAAATCCAATGAAGAATCAATTTTGTCAATAAATGCTACTTTGGACTAGGTAGGCAATTGAAAAGTAAAGTCCTCTCTCGGCGAACGGAAATCATACTCTACAAGTCACTTATCGTACCCGTCCTGCTATATGGGCAGAAGCATGGACCATGACAACAGCAAATGAAGCGGCTTTGGGAGTGTTCGAGAGAAAACTTCTTCGATAGATTCATGGACCTCTACGCATTTGCGATGGCGAGTACCGAAGAAAATTTAATGATGAGCTGTACGAGCTATACGCAGACATCAACATAGTCCAGCGAATTAAAACGCAGCGGCTGCGCTGGCTAGGCCATGTTATGCGAATGAAAGACGATGCTCCGGCCAAGAAAGTGTTTCTATCGGAACCCGCCTATGGAAGCAGAGGTAGAGGGCGGCCTCCACTCCGTTGGAAGGACCAGGTGAAAAACGATTTAAACTCCCTTGGTGTGACCAATTGGCGCTGGTTGGCGGAGCGAAGGAGCGACTTGTACGCCTTGTTGGACGGCCATAACCGTTTAGGCGATTAAGCGCCAATTAAGTAAGTAAGTATTCCGAAAGTACCGTTTGGACCAGAAGTAATCATGCTATTGGAAATCGCTGCCTACAAATGGCGCCAAATGTCAACACGGGCTGAATATTTTTGAAGTATACAAACACAGAAAACAAATCTGGATAAACTGGTTGCCTCTGCAAGAACGTGAAATATTCTGAAGAAGCATTTTCACATCGCTTCGTCTTTTGTTAGGATGGTTTTCAGTGCCCAGCCAGATCACCCCATTTCAACCGACCCAGACTTTTGTAATGGTTTTCTTTTTTTGAAGTCGGGGCTTATGTGAATACAAACCTCAGACTTTTGAGGCCCCTAAGACAATTATCGACAAGGTTTAATGATTACAAGGCATATAAAAAATATGCTGTAGAATATTTTGGGTTGCCGCGGTTACTAGTTTATACAAAATTAGGGTGATTACAATCAAACTAGCACAAAAGGATCCAATTTTGTATATCCAAAAGTTGTATGTTCAAAGCTTTAGTGAATTATGAAGTGTCCGGAATGACAAAGAATGCTGATCATCCATTTGATCAGAACGCTACAATATTCCAACGGTGTAATTTAAATTATCTCCACTTATCACAGTTCCACCAGAACTTGTTTTGTCTATTTTGGACTGGTCTGAGACTGGTTCAAATGTGTGTACATGATACCAATTTTATTATGTATTTCAATGAGTTCGCCTGAGGTCGTAGTTGATTCTAAATATATGCCACACAGAGACATTAACTCTTTTATGCACTAGATTTTCTATGCAGTTTATCTCGCGTTTAAGGCCTTGTCTCTTTCATATTAGTCAAATTGCAAAAATATACTTGGTTTTTTGACTCTGGATGACTAACTTACACCCTGTATACTTCTAATCCTTGAAATCCCTGATACCTAAACTCCTGACTATTTCTAAATCAAACATTTTGTTCATTTATCTAATTGGATACTTCACACAAGGATATGCAAATATTTAAAACCACTAATGATAGCGACTTTTATTTATTAAACACTTATAAAATATTTATAAATAATTGATTTATATGTATGTATATGTAGTTAAGAACAAACATACATAATAGTTTAGAAGCTTGAGAAAATATTTTTACGAATTATCTCATCAGCCGTCTCCTCACTAATGCAACTACTTTAGAAAAAAAGGACTCGGAATTATTTGTGTTGAAATTTATTCGCTTGGGTTGCATCAGAACTACGGAAAGAAATTGCGTATGTGAACGGTTTATACTGAATATTTTAGAAAACAACTTCTTCAATGTAGAATTCGTTTAAATGGAATGTAAGCGACGTTCTTGAAGATGTAGGCTTGAAAATTCCAAAATCCACAGACAAATATTTGACTCATTTTGTTTTGTTGACTTTCCGACAGGATGTATAATTGATGTATATTGCAACGATTTTCCGTCATTCCTTGTCAAATTTGGTTTCAAGAAAAACCGCTTTCGGCATTGTGCCATCATCGGTGTCAATTTTCGTTCTGACCTCTTGTTGTCGTTTGGCTTGTATTTATATAGCAATCCAAACAGTTTTTGTTTTATTTGTGGAGCGTATATGTTCAAGGAATTTCGTTTTAATCCGTCAGACCTAGTGAAACGACCTTATTTGGACTTATTCGGTTCAACACATGAGACTTATAACAAACCGTAGCTTCCAAGTTTCGTATGTAAAAGTAGTGTTGAGTCATTACGCTTATTTATTTATTTATTTTTTAATTCAACTGCCAAACTCCTGTAATATGGCGTGAACCATCGGACCATCACAGCGGCTATTATTTTTGCGTGGTAAACATAACAAAAATAAACCGCAGAAATCACTCTAAATGCATTTACCCCAATCTACTGACCCCACTAGTACCCAGGCACTTGCTCTGCATATCAAATTAGGTCTTATAAAACAATATGTAAAGGCCTTAAAGAAAAGTGGTAAATGTTTCAAATACATTTCTAAATAATTTCCAATGCTAAGTTCTAAAAAGGTGACGACTGGGATTTTCAATTTTGCACAGATTATAAAACTAATTTGTGATCCATAGTTCACCAGTCACATGAAAGCACCTGAAAATCTACATGGCACGAGTTCATTTGGGTTGTAAAAAACTTTTAAGTAAACGAGTAAGTTACCTAACTTCTCTGAGCATATACTAGACCAACCGATGCTACACTTTCAACATCTGGATGTAAACATTAGTTTCAAGATACACTTTCTCCATAGCCCCCTGTAGCGTTTTCCTGAAAATGTAGGCGATCTCAGTGAAGATTAGGGCGAGCGTTTTCAGCAGGACCTCCGCACTATGGTAGACAGATATCAAGGATATTGGAACGCGCATATGTTAGTTGCTGGGGCATTCAGAGTAGTGATCCTGAATCAACACATATAAGAAAATCTCTTAAAAGAAAATTTAACTCACTGTAATTGTTAAACCTGCAAAAATCGCGAGTACTCCATGAATACATGTATGGAGTAATCGCAATGGACCAACCGAGTTCTCCAAAATTAACCACAATTCATAAAAAAAATATGGTCCAATTAACATTGCGATGTCCTAGGACTGGACCATATACTCCAGCTCCGCATTACATCAGAGTCATCCATGGAGTACCCACAGTCCAATAAACATCGTGTAGTGATTACAATCGTTAAAAACGAGCATCGATCGGCTTACAATATGTTCGTGTAGAAACATGAGTTGGTCCATGGCTGCATTACAGCGGAGTATAATGGTATGGACCACAAGATCAAACGATTTTTGCAGGGTAATATTTAAGTGACTTAAACGAGGGTTTTTCAAAGCAAAATAAGTTGGCTCAACACGCAACCAATACCTTTGAGATCCCAGTGCTCGCCCCCAATGAATACAAACAAAGGTGAATTAGATGCATAGCGACCACCGTTCTTCTACAAGAACAAACAAAAAAATAAAAATATAAAATAACATACAGATCACTAAAATAACAAATAATATAATTATGAAAGAAAAACTATTAGCCTGCAGAATCTCCAAAACTTAAACAGGTAATCATCTGTATTTAATTAGCGAGACTTGCTCATATTGCTTTATACAATTGTTTTGGCTGAGTGGTTGAGTGGTTAAAAGCGTCTGCCTTTACACTGGTATGAATATTGGAGATTCGAGTTCAATATTCAGCTCCCGAGAAACTAGCTGATGAAGAAGTGAAATTCAGAAACATGTCCTAGTAAACATCGCCGTTTTTAAACTTTGCAATTTTTCTTTAATATCAATAATTAAGCAGGTAATAATACAATTTTTTATTAAAAAAAGTTAATTTAAGTAAAAATTGTATTATTAAACATTTCGGAAACCAGAGCTGCTAGGACAAAACAGCTACAAGCAGTTTAAAGCACTGTGTCCAACAATATATTTTCCCCCTTTGCACTGAAACACTAAAGGAACACAACCTGCCAAATCAAGCAATATTTTGAATAATCTTCTTCGATTCGCTTTGACATAGTTTTATCTGCTAAACTGGATTAACTGCTTCTCGTTTCATCAAACTATGAAACAAGGACTGTGTGAAAACGGCGGCGGAGTTTATAGGGCATTCGAGGGAATCATAACAAAGAGAAAAATCGATTCTTAAAGCTCACGTCGAATAACCAAATTGCAATGAAATAGAAATAACGAATGGATTTGCAGGGATAAAAGGAAATTTGTTCAAGATCTTCTATATTTCTCCGGAAAATTCTGTAGTACAATTTCTGGTTTTATTGTGCTCTTTTTTACTACATTTCTTCATTTTACTTTGTTGTGGAAGATGCATAAAAAATGTTCCGGATGGATATCCACTTCCTTATTTTAACAAAATATTAAGCAGAGCTGCTCAACCCCTATACACTTAAGGGCCCATTACTGATACTTAGCATAGACTTGACTTGAGAACTGTCACTTACAGTTCTGTAAAATGAAGATTGCATGTTACTGATTACTCAAAACTTAGCAACACTTAACTTGACTTAAAAGTCTGTTGAATTTTGATTTTCTATGTAAGTTCTAAGTGACGTTTACATTTCGAGATGCCATTTGTTTGTTTCCATTTCATTTTGACATTTTTTTATATAAATTGACAATTATTGATTATGATGCCAGATTGTATGCGCTAAGTGGAGTATAATCGTGGGTAAGTTGCCAAGTTTACGCCAAGTCAAGTCTATGCTAAGTATAAGTAATGGGCCCTTTATAGCACTTATGTTTTTGTTTTGCCCTGAAGAATAGGCACAGATAAAAATTCACACCTTGAATATAAAAAAAATTTTCATAGTACTCCCATATGCCCTCACATATAAATTCGATTCATATGAAAGTGCTTGAATTTCATATCAAAGTGCAAAGAAAAAGCACTTCCATATGAAACCAAGTCGCTTCGGTATGATATTCAAATTTACACTAACAAATTGACAACAAAAATTTTTTCAAACATATTCTAGCATTGAGACCATCAAAATTCTTTAAACATTTCAAATATTTTTCTTTTTTTTTTTCACTTTAAAAAAGTTTCAGCTACATATAACTTTATATGTGTGTTGTGATTTGCACGTTCAATTTTTTAAAAGCCCTGTATTAAGCATTTTGTGTTGAAATTTGAAATACTTTTTGATCAACACATGACTTCCTGCCGTTTCGTTTGTGTTTAAAAAGCCACTTGCCTTTTGTAAGCAATTATCACATGTTTTTCTTTAAGAGATTTACGTAAATTGTTTTTATTTATGTTACATGTACCGTTAGTTCTTCTTTCTTCACTTAAAAAAAATATATATTTCCATTCAATAATATTTAATTTCCAATGGAACACTCCACATTGTTAATCACAGTTGGCAACTGTCACCTGGCAGGTGTAACCGATGCCATACATCATAAGCACACCAAAACTTGATAGAAACACTTTTGTTAGAGATTTTGTGCGGCTGGGCATGAAATTTAACGCGTCTAGCTAAAGTGCCAACAGCGGTCTAGAACGCTTTTGGATTAACGTAGAGTTTATCCTGACGATCAAATCAAGCGATGCGTTGATATTAAACGAGAATTTTTTCTTTGCGGTAACAATAAACGCGACCATACTACACATAACGATAATGGCAAAAGCAAATTTTCCAACAACAACAGGCACACGTGCTCCACACACAGAACATCAACGCCCGCATCAATGTCTAAAACGGATGTCAACCAAATGATAACGCGATGTGGCGAAACACTGCGATGTGAAAGGTGAAACTACGGTGGCGGTGGTGATGCGCGACGTACAAAGTAACTCAATAAATGTTGTAGCGATGGGTCGTCATTGTCGTCGTGCGGCGTGGTTTGCAAATTGTTGCGGATAGTGAAATTGTCTAATGCGTAGCTCCGCGACTTAAGCTTACAAGCTTTTACCTACGCCAGAGACCACTACTATCAGTACATTTGTGGCAGTGGCAACAGCGTTGGCTATATGTTATGTATAACAACAAAAACAAGAACAACAACTGGCCGAAGTAGCAGTTTCAGTTTCAGCATATCTTCATCACCGCAGAGCATACTGCGCACTCATCCTAGTCATCAGCAGTAGCAGCAGCAGCATCATCATCATCAACGAGAGCCATGTCGGTGGACCAAATAGTAATATGGCCAACAAGAAACGTTAGGTTGTCGTAGCGATACACATATTCCTCACAACAACAGCAACAAAGTCGTTAAGTGAATGGTAATGGATGTATGATGGTAGGAGACAGTAGCTACTGGCTCGAGCTTCTTGTTGCAACACGGTAATTACAACAACACGCCATCTTATGTACGAAAATCTTTGCTTGCGCCATTTATGCCTTAAGTCTTCGTCTTTTACTGCCGTTTTCGCGCAGTCCTTACTTCTTCTAGCTGGTATTTTTTGAGTATATTTCTTTGATTATTATTTTTCTTGGCTTTGCCAACTCACCGCGATAACCAGTAGCAGTGGTTTCTCTTGTGGTGTGACCCGATACCGCACGCCGTAACCCAACAATGGGCCACAATTGCACCGCGCAGCGTTAAGAGTTGATGTCGGGCGCAGACACACACACACACCCAAAACACGTCAGTAAACGAAATAAATATAATAACAAAATAAATACGAAAAGGAAAAAAAAACAACAACACAAAATGACTCAACTCAAAAGCATGCTAAGAAAGCCCATTGCAAATCTTGGAATCAGGGACCTTAACAGTTATGAGCAAAGCTGTTCAACAATGTTTATTCTGAAGTGCAAATCACAATACATAAACAAAATTATGTGTACACAGAAACTGTCCTTAATGAATAAATTTTGAATTAAAATGTGTCACAGTGCCACAAATTTTTAAAAAATTGTTTGGTGAAGATTTGTTAGTGTAGATTTGAATATCATGCCGAAGTGCCTTGGCTTCATACTGAAGTGCTTTTTCTTTGCACTTCCATATGAAATTCAGGTACTTTCATATGAATGGAAAAATTTATATGAGGGCAAATGGGAGTCATGGAATTTTTTTGTATATTCAAAGTGTGAATTTGTATCTGTGCCTATTCTTCACGGCAAAACAAGAACAAAAATGCTACAAGTGTATAGGGGTTGAGCAGCTCTGGTTATAACTTTTATTATAGAAATCGTTTTTGGATAGTTTTTTTGGAGTTTTTAATTTTTTTTCATAAAATAATAGCTGTTTTTAGTTAATTTTTTGTTTTTAAATGACAATTATTTTACGAGTTTTTATTTCTCTCTGAAAATAACAATTATCTATATATATAAAAAGAAGTGTACATTTTGATTGTCACTCCATAACTGGAGAACGACAGATACAGGAAAGCGAGATGATGGTTAGTTGATTTTGATTTAGCGATATATATATAAAAATCAAATTCTGTGTGTGTGTTCGCTATGGAAACGTATTTCCCACACATCAATCTTCACCAAATTTTGGTTATGGGTTCCTTCGATCAACGGGAAGGTTTTAGGCTAAAAATAATTTCGATATATAAAAGGGGCGTGGCACCTCTCATACAAATGGAATCTTTGGTACTGCATACCTTTGAAGGTATACATGCCAGAACATTGAAATTCAGTAAGGAGTTATTTGAGGTCAATCCTTAACACCACCAAGAAAATATGGAATTGGGAAAAAGGGGGCGTGGCACCTCCCATACAAATGGAATATATTTTACTGCATATATCTGGATGTCGCAATGGTAGGATAATTAAAATTGGTAAGGAGCTATGTGACGTTAAGTCTCAAAACTTCCAATAAAAGGTGGAATGGGGAAAAACTATGGCTGCCGTACAAACTTAAGTTATTTTAACACCTAAAGTTCGACAGCATTGTTGAGTTTAGCTGTTATGCCTTTTGGACGTTTAGTAATCTGCCGCTGTTTAAAAAATTGTTTAGCTTCGATTTATCTACATCTTCTATAAAAATCAAATTCTGTGTATGTGTTCCCTATGAAAACGTGTTTGCTATACTTCGATCATCACCAAATTTTGGCTCAAGGTTCCTTCGATCAAGACGAAAGTTTTTCATATTTCAGAATTAAGAATTTTAAATTTAAATGTTTTTGTTTTTTGGCTATGCGAAAGAACTATCTTAGCTCCCAAAAACGATCATGTTAACAAAATCAATGATCGCTTTCAAAATCGATCGACACAGTTACAGATGAAGATAAAATTTTGAATTATCCAAATGAATTTATATACTCCTTAGAACCAAAAGAAATGCCTGCGCATATATCAACTTTGAAAATTGGCTCACCAGTCATGCTTCTTCGGAATGAAATCAAAGCAACAATCATCAGCGGTAAAAGCAATACAATAATATAAAATAAGATACAATAAGATACAAGAATAAAATGTTTGAACAGAAAATGTCACTAAATATGCGTACAAAATTCAATTCAATTTACAGAACAATAAATTAAATTATCAACAAACCAAACAGAAAAAATAACGCAACATCCATTCGATCTCGGGCGTTACAACGTGTGCCTGGTAAAGCTACGTACGAAAAATATCGGTTATTTTTAGAGTTTTTATTTCGCTCAGAAAATTTAAGTTATTTTTCGACATTTTTATTTTGCTCGGAAAATAACAGTTTTGTGTTTTCAAGGTGTTATATTTCACCGGGAGAATAGTAGGATTTTTTTTTTTTTTTTTCTATTTCCCTTGGAAGATAATAGTTTTTCATTTAGATCGGAAAATATGAGCTATTTTTTGAATTTCTAATTTCGCTCGGAAAATAATATTTACTTGTTCGTCTTTTGTTTCGCACGTAAACCACAGTAAGGCAACTCACAAAGTCTCCTATTCGCCGTATGTGGTGTGCTTTAATTAAGGCGAATTCAGTACCAGGTGTTGTTATTCCAACAGCTGATTTCTTCTTTTTGATTATTTTCCATACAGCGCTTTGTACTTTAATATGCCAGTTAATCGAATCAATTAAAATTTCTTTTGACTTAACATTCTTATGCATGGCGAATTGTTTGGATTCGCTTTGCCACCACCTGGTATGGATTGCCTTGGCTTAATCAAATTTTATATTGGAAACCAGGAAAACAACTCAAATCTTAAAATTTTACATGAAACGACAATCTTGTGAATTGCCAAGTAATTTTTTATTTGAATTTTCATTTCGGTCGGTAACCAGAGTAATTTTTGAGTTACTTATTCGCTCGGTTCTCTTTTCCTTCTATGCCAAATTATAATAACAATTATTTACAATCCTGATTGAAGAAGACTAACATCAAAACAAAAAATAAAAATCGAGTAGCTAAATTGCGAAAAAATGAGACCAAAGCTAAATATTCCCCAACAAAATTGCTTAACATAGGACAGTTGCTTGGAAATCATTTTGAGTATTTTTACTTTCCACAAGTGAAACATCTTGAGATGTTCCAGCGCGTACTATTTGTGCCATACACACACAAACTCTATAGGACTGAACTCAATTTAAAGAAACGAAAAATAAAATTTCCCTTACGTAGCGTTGCAACTAAGTAGGTGGGGGTGTATCCCCTCTTGCTTCCAAGCATTGAGGAAATTATGCTCACCAAAAAGTAAACCTCCCCCACTCCTATAACTAGCCACCCGCAAAAGCAGTTGGTAAACGAGTAACGGGCACACAATTTGAGGGGAGCAACTTTTCGCTGTACGAAAAAAAATGCGCGCATATTTCACTCAGCCATGTCGTCGCTCGACTGGCGTTTGGAGCTTTGCAAAATAAGGGGGAGGATTTTTTCTTTGCTCTAAGCTTTGATTTTTATTGTACTTCTTAATATGAGTACATACATCTACTGTCAATATTTCTGCTCTCTTTCTTAGCAAGTACAGACATATAAATGGCACATTTGCGGCTGCGGAACAGTGGATAATTTTTGCAGCTTTTGAGGTGGTGTATGAGTTTGAGTGGTTCCCTCTTTGGCAGTGTGAAGTAAGGGAAATTGAATAGCAATCCAGTGGGATACCTTTATTATTAAAACTTAAACCAAAACTAAAAACTTAAAATCAAATAAGGAACTAAATTTTAAATTTTATGCAGGTATGAATTTAAGGAATGAATGATTTAGGTCCATTGGTAGACTATGGTATAACCCTATTTAAGCCAAGCGGATTCACTCCCAAAGTCTTTCGACTATCATATATGATTGTAACAACTTTTTTCTTGCAATCAGTAATCGAGTAAGTTGGAAAATCATTTATTGAACTAATCAATTACTTGGTTAATTAAACCTTATATAAATAAAAGTAAAACGTGTAAAGATTTAAACGTCAAGAAATGTGTTTAGTTTCTTTATTCTAAGTTTGAATAATCCAAAAAGGGACTAGTCAATTAATCATAAAACGGATTGCTCTAGAAAGACGCAATTTTACATAATCAAAACATAAAACTAATCGATTAATTGAGTAATGTAAAAAGTGAATAATTGAAATACTGCTTATTCAATTATTCGCACAATCTTCGTTCAAAATAATAGATAGGAATCACGGTTTGCTTACTATCATCATTGATTGTACTAACTCTAATTGTATAAAAATCATCTGGAAATAAGAGATTGCAAGCTTTATGTCTGTAGTGGATTCTCCAGGCGGCAACCATAAATAACGCATACAGCATTTATGCAGATCAACCAAGTCGAGAGGGAAGTAGTTTTACCGATTCCCACTATTTTAGTGTTGGGAGTGAATTTGCTGCCGCCAGAGGGGAATAGTGTGAAAGAAGCAGCAGAAATCACCCAAAAAACTGATGTGCGCGAAAGTCCCATTTCTGGACGCCCGTGGTTTCGCAGAGGGTGCAGAGGCAATCCATCAGCTTAAGAGAAGTGTGAATTGAAGCTCTGTACACACATTTTATCGTCCTCTTTAAGTCATTACTGTCTATCTGCACCCAATGCTGGAGGGTATGAAGATAGGTACGGTATCATCGTTATAAAGTACCTCTCTCGAGCCATCTGTATTAGCTACAGGCCAAAGTGCAAAAGATCACTAAAAGGGGGGTATTAACTTTACAGTTTATAGCGAAAAGTTGCCGCCTATTTTCGGTAGTCGAAGCGAGGCATCGGCTAGTCTTGAGTCAGAGTTTAAGAAGCAACGACAATAAAAAGTGTAAAACCAGGGGTTTTATAAATTGATTTAAGGAGCTTCTATTGTCTTTTACAGCTTCTACAACTTAATTGTATGGTAGCACACGAATTCGAGACGAGGTAAACTGCCCGCCTCCATCTTTGGATTCAATGAGATGGTACATTACGCTAGGATTGCTAAATAGAGTAACTCCTCATCTTAGAAACCAAATCACAGGCGCATGATTCTAAGCGATACCAAATGGTCCGCAAAGCAGAACTTCCTTGATAATTTGTATTTTTATTATAACTGATTTCTGGAAAATATTGATTTCTGGAAAAAATTGTCTATGCATGCATATATCCCAAACACTTGCGGCAGGATGTGGAATAATTGAAAGCATATATCTTTTTTCTCACCTAAAACGTTACGATGGGAATTATTAAAAAATGCTTTAACAAAAACTGTCAAACGTGTATCTGAAACACGATGGAGCGCCAGAATACAACCGGTTAGCGTTATCATGAGAGAATGTAGTAGAACAATTAGCAGAGGACATTAACACCACAAATGACACCAGGAGCGAAGCTACAATTCTGTTGCAAAATATACTAATTTTAGTTTCATAGCATGAGTTCAGTTCTGGTATGAAATCTTTAGGAGGATTGGTCGTGTGCTTCTTCGGTTACAAGAACATGAACTTGTGAAAAGTGGAATATTACTATAGTAAAACGTGAAAGATGGCGCCGAAAAATGCCCAGAGAATCGGCTAGAGATGTTGGTTTTTCCGCAGAATGTGAAATTTCTTGCGTTATGAAAAGTGTTCTCGCTCGTTTTGAACCAGAATTACGTACAGTATTTACACCACTAAATGCCCTTAATTTTAAATTTGCATTGCCCTTGGACGTTGGAAGTTTGTCATACAAGGATAATCACGACTTAGAAAGAAATTGGAAGAACTTGGGTGAATTTTTAATTTTTACATATAAAATTTTAAAATTTTTAGCTTTCATATATGTATAATCTATAAGATCGTCATAATCGCCCCCCCCCCCCCCCCCAAGATCTGCAATTTATAATACTTCGGTTGAAATATTTTATAAAATGAATAGTTTAGCTATATATTCATTTCCAATTTCCATTTGTTTCGCTGTCGGTGCTGTCGGTAAAATCAGCGGAAAAAATGTACTATTCTGGTATTTGAAGAAAGAATTGCGTACTTTTCGCTGAAATTTGGCAGCGTTGGTCACTATTTCATGATCATGATTGCCACACTACATCTTTTTTCTGGACAAAAACTCCTTTTGAAAAAACAAAAGGACCAATATTTTTAAAATGACACAAAAAAATTATTTATATAGGCCTTCGCGAATTTCAGTCCCTACATCGCGTTAATGTGTTACTATTTGGCAGCAGTAATACATTCACGCCAGGAAATCTCCATTATTTTGAGAATTGTGGCACGCTCTGACTTATACTATACATAATTCTACATAAAGTAAAAAAAATATATAAAATTAAGTCAGCCTGTAGTTCTTTGGGCAGCTCTTAGTAGTTGATGGAACCTATCTTCCTCCGGTCCGAAATTCGGCTAAGGTAACAGAAATTCTTTGAAAGTCGAGTGCTCGTACTTTATGAACAATGTGGAGAGTTGCTTAAATGTTGATAAACTTTTAGTATTTTTAATTTTTTGGTGTTATGTCGTCGGTAAAATGCCAAAGTAACGAATGTGCCATTTTTGTTTAAACGAAATATAATATATGTAAAATTTTGCAAAGCCAAAACAACAAATGTGCATTTTTTTGAAAAAAAAATTAAAAAATGATTTTCAATTAACATTACTTAGTGGTTTACAAAAGTAAACCTTTCAATGGTGGTTGAAGAATACAAAATTAAATCTCTATTAATTAAATCTCTATTTTTAACAATGTCTTACGCATTTTTCGCAACACATCAAATATGCACATTCGTGACTTTGGCATTGGGCCGACGATATAATAATATATAATTTTATAAAAATATCGAAAATAATGAAGGCCGAAGCAAAACTTAGTAAAAGCTGGATCCGCCCCTGATGGAACAGAACTTTTTATCGAAATATGTGACTGCAAAATATTACTTCGCAGTATAAAAGAAATTGAACCTAAAGCTCCGTTAGAATTACTTACTTTTATAATCACGTATGGAGAAGATGTTTTTCCAAACTTGCGAGTGGCACTTTAAATACTTTTAACCATATCAGCAGTGGTGGATCTAGGGGGACTATAGGGGCTAAAGCCCACCCCCCTCCTTTCGAACTAAGTCATTACGTGCAAGGTTGAGGTATCATACGTGCGAGTTACGTGCATTTTGCACCCTCTGCACTAATTTTAAATATTCTATGCGCGTCCACTATTTATCACAACTGATTCAGCTATATGTTATACACAGAAATACAACAGAGGGGTGTGTCTCCGCTTTTCGGTACACCCTGTGCTGTAGCTAGTTGTTTAACCACTGCCGCTAGATGGGTCTCCTAAGCATTATCTAAGTGGGGATAGGCGTTTCTTTTCACGCGCAAACGAAACGTATACACGTGTAAAAAGAAACACGGCTATTAATGCGCGACACTATAGACCTATATCCAAGCTATCCACGATTTCGAAACTTTTTTAACATGTGGTCAATGCAAAGTTGAGCTTTTCTGTTAAGTCTCTCATGTCTCCCTATCAGCACGGATTCGTCGCTGATAGATCAACAGTTTCTAATCTAGCTGTATTTAGTGAATACTGCATGGACTCCGTTTCAGTTGGTTCCCAGATGGATTGCATTTACACAGATTTTTCAAAAGCTTTCGATTAGTGTCGCATAGTGTTTAATTAACAAATTGCGCTATATCGGCTTTCATTCTACATTTCTGGTATGGATAAGTTCCTACTTATGCAACGGGCATTGTTTTGTTACTATTGACAGCGTATCCTCCAGTCCCTTCAAAGCGACATCTGGTGTTCCGCAGGGAGGTATTTTTGGTTCCCTACTATTCATTTTATTTATTAATGATATTTTTAGTTGTTTTTCATTTGCTTAGTGTTTATTGTATGCTGATGATTTTAGGTTATTTTCAATGACTAGCACACCAGAGGATGCCGTGAAGTTGCAAAACGATATCAATAAGCTACATCTGTGGTGCGAGAAATCTCGTCTCTCTTAGAACATGTCTAACTGTTTTCAAATGACCTTTTCTGAGTCCGTTAACATTTGAATACAAAATATAGTATATATAATTGTGATTTTCAATCCGTTAGTGAGATTAAGGACCTTGGCGTAATCTTTTATACTAAATTTTCTTATAACAACCATATAAATTAGAAACTTGTAAAGGAGT
Organism: Eurosta solidaginis; assembly: GCF_040869045.1. Classification (NCBI taxonomy): domain Eukaryota; kingdom Metazoa; phylum Arthropoda; class Insecta; order Diptera; family Tephritidae; genus Eurosta; species Eurosta solidaginis. Next base: position 241,948,549 of record NC_090322.1, read on the forward strand.
CATACTCCATGATTGGTTTTGTTAAACGCAATAGCACGAAATTTACTGATCGCCATACCATCAAACTGCTCTATACCTCTTTTATCAGGTCTCATTTTGAATATGCTGATTTTATTTGGAGACCAAGTGACCTTACAGCTATAAACAGAATTGAGAGAAAGTTTTTCTTAAATACGCTCTTCGGCCGCTAAACTTCTCGGAACCCATCCCTTCTTATTCGGCTCGTCTTAAAAAAATATTTTCCCCGGGCGCAAGAAAACCTCACTACGCCACTGGGGTCACTCGATTCTATACCAGGGATGATAAATGGATTTTTTCATTTTTTACCAAACGAGGAAAAAAAATGTACCAAATCATCCAAAAATGTACCAAAAGTGTCTTCGGATGTGAATTTGAACCAAACTAGAGCTATATTCTGTTTCTTTATCAAAAACCGTTTTTAGTTAGGAAACTTTCTAACACAAATTAAAGGTAGTATAACAGGGAAATATGATTTATGAAGAAATACTTTTCGAGTAAAAATAATAAAAGAAGTTTATCGATTGAAGCATACAATTATGTACATATGTAAAACCATTTCTTTATTGGGTACCAGTAATACTATGTACAAACACACATCAAATTGGCAATTTATTACGCAAGTTATCATATTATAAATGGTAATAATAAATTGCCAATTTAAAAAAAAATTGCATAATAAATTGTTTCAAACTGCAAATGCAACCTTGTAATGTGTGTTTATTGAGTAGATTTAAACGTCAGTTACGCATGGCTCAACTATATGGTTGGCTTATCTCATCAGCTGGTTTTTTTTTTCATTTCACTGGAGTAGGGATTGTGAAAAGAAGATGGCAAACTCAAAATGAAACCAAAACATTGAACACATTTTCTTACAACACACAAAAATTTCAAAGTTTTATATTTTCATTCCATTCCATGCGCACATTTTGACAGTCTGAACAAAGGTATGTTCTTGCTGTAGAGAAAAGCCAACCAGCTATCAAATTTCTATTGTGTAAGCTAAATTGAGTTGTATGAACACCACTCAATTTAAATCGGAATTGCCTCAAATTATTTTCTGTTTGAACATAAAATTAATATATAAAAATAAAATAACAGCTGCATTCAATGCAAAAACATTTCATAAAAATATTTTAAGTATAAATGATTTAGATTCAGGCATAGGAGTTGACAAATTCTCGCCTACATCTATACTCATAACTAATTTTCAATCACTATTTTAACAGTTCTTCATCTTTGAGTTCTTTAAATACCTCAGTTGATAGAATGCTTTTTTTCGTATTTATATTGTGACAACTACTGTTAGTTGATTTCATCAAGTCTTTAGTTTTTATAAAATTCGAAACTTTGTTTATTTGAAGTATATTTCTACATTTAGTTATAGAAAATATCCTTTCTACGTTTGTGAATGAATGTGGAATCGACAATATGCCTTGAAATATTCTACAAATATTGGAAAACATTTGCGCATTTAATTTATTTTTAACTGATCTTAATTCTTCCCAAAAGCTGCATATATTTAAATTCATAAATTTTTAAGGCTCTAATGCTCTGCTAAAGCTTTAAATTCAGAATTTTATTTCTGTATTTTATTAAATGCAGATTTCGGAAACAAGTCCATAACTAAAGGCACAATGCTATTTGTTTCACCGCTTAAAATACTGTAACGAATGTTAGCAGCGCTGAGCGATGCTATCGTCTCTAAGCCGATGCTAAGCAGTGACGTGAATGCACATCAATAATTCAATCATTATGTATCTAGATAAAGGAAACAATAACTGCGTCTACATATATGTACCATGTGCGTATACGAGCAGCGGAGCGGCAATACACAAACACATGCATATATCTTATCTGAGTTGTCACAAGAGAGAGCAATAATTTGTGCACGTAGTTGTGGCTGGCGATTTTGTAGCCGAAACAAACTAGTAAGTTCTGGAAATCGAAGAGCCTAGAAGTATGCAGCGTAAACTATAAAAGCGGGGCAGGCGAGTAAGCAGTAATTCAGTTTGAGTTGAGCAATCAATGAGTTATTGATTAAGCATGCGATCTGGCGGCCAATAGTAGAGTTTAATTTAAGTTATCAATCAGTTTGGTTATTAAGCCAGCGAGTAGCAAAGTATAAGTGTTATTGTGAAGTACTTTAATAAAGGCCATTTTTCCATTATTCAATATTGGAGTTATTTATTCAACAGTTTAGTGATTCGAACTTAGCAGAGGATTGCAAATAAGAGGATTTGCAGAAAATTCGTTACAATACTTTCTGTAAAAGCTTTGCAGCCCACAACAAAGTTTTATCATTCAAATTTACTTTCTTTAATAAAATACTTCAAAATTGTATATAAAATTGTTAAATAAGATTTTTTTATAAAATTTTTAATTTGGTAATAAGTAAATGTATGCGAATATCTTCAGATTGCATTTCTATATTCACATTATTTATTTCAATTAAAATATAAGAACGAAATTTTAAATATCTATATATATAAAAAGAAGTGTACATTTTGATTGTCACTCCATAACTCGAGAACGGCTCGACAGATTACCATGAAATTTTTAGGAAAGATACAGGAAGGACAGATGATGGTTAGTTGATTATGAAATTCCAAATCGGTTTAGCCATTCTTGAGTTATGATTTTTTTTTAGAAAAAATTCAAATACATATATAAAAATCAAATTCTGTGTGTGTGTTCGCTATGGAAACGTATTTCCCACAATTCAATCATCACCAGATTTCGGCTATAGGTTCCCTCGATCAACACAAAGGTTTTAGGCTTAACATAATTTCTATATATAAAAGGGGCGTGGCATCTCCCATACAAATGGAATTTTTGGTACTGCATATCTCTGAAGGTACACATGCCAGAACATTGAAATTCAGTAAGGAGTTATATGAGGTCAACCCCTAACACAACCAAGAAAATGTGGAATTGGGAAAAAGGGGGCGTGGCACCTCCTATACAAATCGGATATATCATACTTCATATGTCTGGATGTAGTAATGGTAGGACAATGAAAATTGGTAAGGAGCTATATGACGTTAAGTCCTAACGCCTCCAGTAAAATGTGGCATTGGGAAAAAGGGACGTGACACCTTCCCTACAAATGCTTCTTCAGAATTTAGACCCACCATAATTGTGCAATGGAACCAGACTTTGCGTTTAGAAATTAATGCCGAATGTAATCGAAGCAGCAATAATCAACTGTAAAAACAAAGGTGAAGATGTGCTCATACCACGTATCCCAATGATTGCTATAGATTTTCCATTAAATTTTAAGCTCTTACAGTTTCCTGTATGCATTGCTTTTGCAACTACAATCAACAAAGTGCAGGACTCAATTTAGAAAGTCTGTGCTTTTCCCATGGCCAGCTATATGTTGCTTGCTCTAGAGTTGGAATACCAAAAAATATGTTTATCTTTGCACCGAAGGAAAAAACCAAAAATATTGTGTACCCACATGCATTACAATAATATGCAATAATAAGATGTTTAAACGAAAATCTCACCAAATATGCGTACAAAATTCAATCCAATTTACAGAACAATAAACTAAATTATCCACAAACAAAACAGAAAAAATAACGGAATATTCATTCGATCTCGGGCGTTACAACGTACGCCAGGTAAAGCTAGCACTTTATAAATAAGACTTTGAAAAATTTCATATAAGATTAATATTTTGATTACTGTTTTTATTTTCAAATACGTAAAGATTAAAATAATACTTGAGGGCATCCCATTGCTCAAGAATTCTATCTATAACTGCTTGTCTAGAAAATCACCTTGAGGGGGGCGTACTTTAGTATAACATGCATTTCTGTGCCGAAATGTTCTTGGCAACTCTGAAAGTCTACCCTCCTAAGGGGGCTGTTACAAAAATGATAGTTTAAGTCTTTTAAAAATTTATCAATTTTGTTGGGAAATACATCACAAGCGGCCATTGAAACTAAATTTAAAATGTGACAAACACAGCCATTAACATGCAGGTTTGGAACAATTTGCTTCTTCAGCCTTGCTTGCACTCCGCTTTTTGCTCCCATCATAACCGAGCAATTGTCGGCAGTGAAACCAATCATTTTTTCAAGTGGTATTGAATGGTCTTTCAAAGATTTAATAATGGCATTAAAAATACCCTCCGTGCTACTATCGATCAAACGTATCAAATATAAAAATCTTTCAATGCACTTTTTACCAAAAATTCGAATCGAAACTGCTAAATTTTTTGATATACATACATATATCAGTCGTTTCATCTGTTATTAGGGAGTAATAATTCTTCTGACAAAATGCAATTATGGATTTATAATTTTCTGGTCCTGTTATTTGAGTTATTATTTTCTGTGCTTTAATTCTATTGAGGCAAAATTTGTTCACAATTTTAGAATCAGTTATGCTTTTTTTCATAAGCATATTTAAATGAACCATAATTGCAAATGGCAAATTGTACTCGGCAACAAAACAACTTAACTATATATTTTCTTCGAAAAATTTAAATTTGTTTGTACATTCAAAGCTGCTTTGCAAATAACGTGAAGTGTAGTGCTGTATTTTACAAAAATGTACCAAATATGTCAATGTAGTACCAACGTACTTTCGAGAAGCGAAATGTACCAAAAAAAGTACAAATGTACCATGATTATCATCACTGTCCTATACCACAAACTAAAGCGCCAAATACACAACACGAACATTTCCGCGAACATTCAGGCCTCAGGACCAAGTCTTACGATCTTCATAATATGAGTTCCCTCATGGATTACGACATCTTTGTTCTTGTAGAGTCGTGGTTAAATGACAATTTCCTGGATAGTGAGTTTTTTGATGAGAAATTATACTGCGTTTTTCGTAAAGATCGTGACTTTTCTAAAAATGGTCTCTCAATTGCTGTTCAGCGAAAATATCGTTCAACATTGATGCCACTACCCAATGACGATACTCTCTTGGATCAGCTATGCATTACAGTACATGGATCTTCCAAACTATTAATTTGTGCTTCTTATATACCGCCAACTAGTGGGGATTTGCTTTACAAATATCATGTTGAAATATTGTAGCCTTAGCATCTGATCACGAAAACGTTTGCGTAATCGGAAATTTCAACCTTAGCAAATTAGAATGATCTAATATAAAGGGTGGCCTTGGGCTCTACCGAAAATCTATTAATACTTTTGCTGAAACACACTTGATTGATAATTTTTCAAAATGTGACCTTAGTCAAGTCAACAGTTTTTATAATACTTTTCATAGAATTTTGGACCTCATCTTTTTAAGCGATATACATTTTTCTATCCAGGAGTGCCTCGACCCTTTGTCTACTCCTGGTTTGCATCATGTACCGCTTGTTCTTCATTTGGAATTTTATGAATTTAATACTTATTGTGAGGACTCTTTTTCAAAATTTTGCTTTAAAAATTACAATGTCGATGTTGTCAATACGGCAATTGATTCTATTGACTGGGATATGCTATTTACTGGGGTTGACGTCTCAGGTTGTTTTGATATATTTAAGAATAATTTAGGCACTATCTGTAATGACAACATCCCGAGAGCCAAAAAAAGGGCTTATAAAATTCCTTGGTTTACTAAGGAGTTGAAAAAACTTAAGAATTTAAGGAACAAGTTTTATAAAAAATTTAAAAAATCAAAATTTCCTTCTCATAAAGAACAGTATTTGCAGCACTTAAAAGAGTTTAAGTCATTGAGCAGGGATTTGAAGAAGAAATATGTGCGTAACTTTGAAGCAGATATAAAATTGAATCCCAAGGCTTTCTGGCGTTATGTTAAGTCTATAAAATCCTGTTCAAGTATTCCCTCCGTTGTGTTCTTCACTGATAAGCAAGCAGACTCTTCATCTGATGCTGCGAATCTTTTCGCTGATTTTTTTAGTTCAAATTTTGACCCAGACTCGGCCGTGAGTAATAACTGGCTTCCTCCTGCTGATTCTATGTTAAATTTTGGTGGTCTCGAGCTCACTTTAGACGATGTTGAAAGGGGGATTCAACAAGTAAAATTGTCATCACAGACTGATGTTGATGGATTGTCGTCTCTCCTTTTCAAAAACAGTTCTGCTATCGCCTACCCTCTATGGCTGCTTTTTAATAAATCCCTCGCGCAAGGGGAGTTCATTGATGCATGGAAAATTACGTTTGTCACTCCCATTTTCAAAACTGGCAATAAAAACAATATTGTTAATTACAGACCGATCTCTAAATTATCTACTGTCTCAAAAATTTTCGAATGTATTGTAAAATAAAAAATTATTTTCTCAATAAGTCGTCTAATCTCTGTAGATCAGCATGGTTTCATGTCGGGAAGATCAACCATGTCTAACTTGGCAGTGTTTTCGGAATACTGCATCGACGCTTTTACTAATCGAGTCCAAGTAGATACCGTGTATACCGACTTTTCAAAAGCCTTCGATAAAGTTAATCATAGTATTCTACTATCGAAATTGCATTGTTTTGGTTTTCATTCTGTTTTTTTGAAATTGATTAAATCATATCTCTCCAACCGTAGTTGTACCGTGGTAGTTGATGGTATGACCTCATATCCCTTCATAGCTTCTTCAGGCGTTCCTCAAGGAAGCATACTGGGTCCTATTCTTTTTGTGATTTTCATTAATGATATTGCCAGCTGTTTTGAATCTTCGCAATTCCTGCTATACGCAGATGATATGAAGATTTTCAACAACATTACTTGCCCCTCCGATTCAATTAAACTTCAGAAGGACCTAGATAATGTAGTTACTTGGTGCAAAAATAATAAACTTGCGTTAAATATTAAAAAATGCTATCATGTCCCTTATTATAAATCCCGTTTACTCATTCCTACTTCCTACCACATTGGGGGCGCGCAACTAAGCACTGTGTCCGAGGTCACTGATTTTGGGGTGGTCTTTGATGCTAAGTTTTCTTTTCATAGTCATTTAAACTTTACAATAGCTAAGGCTTACTCGATGTTGGCTTTTGTTCGACGATTCAGTTCTGATTTCACTGACCCATATACTTTAAAATCACTATATACTACTTTCGTGCGTTCGAAATTGGAATATGTCGTATTTATTTGGCGGCCGTTTTATGCTTGTCATATTTATCGTTTGGAAAAAATTCAAAAAGTATTTATTAAGTACGCTCTACGTCCCCTTCATTTTGATCCTCCTTTTCCTTCCTATGCATCCAGATGTTTGCTTATCAATCTTAAGACTTTGAACTGCAGGAGAACTTTTCTCTCTTTAATATTTGTTTTTAATTTAATCCGTGGGGCTGTTGATTGTCCGTACCTGTTAGAACGCATTTTCCTTGCTATTCCACATATATGCCTAAGAAATAATGCGTATTTTTTTGTGGGATTGGCAAGAACTAATTATGTTGCAAATGCTCCTCTTTCCAGAGCTCTTAAAGAGTTTAACTTGCTCTCAAATTCGTCAATTTTGGACTTTTCCTACTCTGAAAATACTTTTAAATTGTTACTTAACCAAATACTAAATTAGTAGTTAAGTCTTTATATATGTCATTAGTCTGTAAGAAATGCAACAATTTCAAGATGAGTAAAAAAAAAAAAAATAAATTAAATAAATAAATAAATAAATTAAATTAAAACATTCCGCAATCTTGTTCGCAGCTTTGGCCATACACCATACGAACTTTTGGCCGAACATTAGTTCTCTTTCAGACAGCGATGAATACCGACAACAATTGTGCTGCAGCAATATTGATCGCTGTGGCAATTAAGCGTAAAAAAAATGTATAAAAAAAAAAAAAATTAAAAATGTATACATTTCAATAAATTCACTCAGAAATTTCTTATTGTCCATTTTACTTTTCCGCGCACGTCTGTTCCGTTCAGAAATTACTACGATTATGAGCTATTTCGTCATACAAGCACGAACAGTTCGCGCAAATGTTCGCCAAACATTAAAATATTTTGATTTTTGACGAACATTTGCGCGAACTGGCAAACACCAGCATACACGACGGAAAAGGTCGCAGAAACATGACATAACGGGAATGTTCGCGGAAATGTTCGTGTCGTGTATTTGGCGCTTAACGAATGACAGGGCAATTCTTTAAATCAAAAAATATGTACGTATGTAGCTATAGTTTTCAATATTGAGCCGATCAGTGGTCATGCTTCTGCTAAATAACAAATTTGCTCTTACAATAACTATTTCATATTATTTTTCCTCACTTCTAAAATAAGTGTTATGTTTCAAACTATAATAACGCGCCATTTTTATTTCTCATCGCACCAAATATCTCCTAACGGTTCAACCCTGCCATTGAATATCCAAACTCCGACATTTTTTCTCGCGAGACAACCTCATTGGTCGACAAGTTTATACACTTAACGACCGCAGTGAAATAATAATTCTTGCGGTTTTATAATTCAACCACAACCACACATGGCAAGCGATAGCGGACAAAGAGCAAGCGAGAGAGAAGTAACATACGCGCGCACCCTGCTTGCTGATAATCAGTAAACCACAACCAAAAAAATTCCAACAACTCGTTTATAGAGAAGGAAGAGGAATATACTTTGCTGCATGCTCTCAGATTTTCGTTGAATGCGTATGTGTGGGTATGTGTGGATTGCATGTGTGAGTTAAAATTATCGAAGAACAAAAATGTCTTAAAGACTCCGCCCTATTGCTTGTATCTCGCATGAAGTGAAAAAGTCAAACAAAAATTATAAAGAATAAATTTTTTCTTAAATAAAAGCTCACACTTTGAAGTGTGCGGGAGCAAAGCAGTCATTTCTCATTTGCAGTGCAAATGTCACCTACACGAGCGATGACTTTGCCGCCACATTATCGACACATGAATGTGGTTAGAGTGCGGTTGTTGGCTTTGGCATTTGTCGCGCTGCATTCTTCTTTTAGTGTGAGAAAAAAGAAACGGTTTGCAGGAGGAGCCGCAGCACACTGAGGGCACCAACAACCGCAATGAGGAGCCATCAACTTAATTTTTATAGGTTCACCAAATGTCTTATATACATACCTACCATCTTCATCTACAAATACATACGAAGTGGATGAGTGAGGTAATGAGCAAGCAAAGAGTAAGAAGTTTCCTATCGATGTTTTGCCAAAAAATGCATATAAATTGGTTGCTCGCACTCGCAAATGGAAGCCAAATATATATACCAGCAAACATTTCACACATATTTGTAGAACCTCAAGGCCAGTTTCAGGAAGCCCATTGTGATACAACAAAAATGCACAATTTCCCCTCCTCTTTTAAACGCTTGGAAGACCTAATTAAGCCTGCCTAGTCCTTGATGCCTACTCCGAGACCTGCCGTAAATTTTCCAGATACGGAGCTCTGAGGCAGAGCTGTCTGGTACTACTTAAAACCGGGCAATTACACCGTTTCCTCGTACAGCATAGAGGATAGGACATTCGCAGCCTTTCTGCTTACCTACCAATAAGGCAGTTATCAGGAAGTATATCTACACGTGTGGAAATTGTATCTCTACTTAGAGTTTAAACATGGCGGGATCTCTTTATATTCCTTTTTGACAAGATTTGCTTAGACGTGCGACACCTTGGGATTTCTAGCCATCTATCGTTGGCTTGAATGTAGATGTACTCTATTAACACTAGCTTGCATATGACAACAGGTTCTTCGTCAGAAATAATCTACTCTGTCCTACTCTACCTACCAATAATAATGACCATAAAATGGTTATGCGGACGGTGTTTATTAAATAATTTGCAGTCAGGGGATATATCCAACTTTATTTCAAAGGAGCCTTGCTCATAACGGTCCACATAAGAAAGTAAAGGTAGGTTTTCAATAGCAATTTGCGCTGCCGTGGTGGGTGGCTTTTCTGTTTGTCGGGCGTAGACGTAGGTAGACGTAGGATCAAGATTAGTCACTTAAGACGCTTATCGATGTACATTCTCCATGGGATATGATGCGGAGAAGCCAATACGCAGTATTTGGAGTCCCATCACGGAGCGAATCTTGCGCGCGTTTAAAAATATTAATAAATACTTGGCGAGATTTACATCCGAGAAGATTTGGGCCGGCCAAATCTTCCAATTTGCGTAGTGTTACCTACATGTTTTATGCCGACTCTGAATGGCATCTGCAAAGCAGATGAATTTTTAGTGAGAAGCTTTTCATGGCAGAAATACACTCGGAGTGTTTGCCAAATCACTGCCGGAGGCAACCCCGCTTAGAAAAATTTTTTCCTAAGTGAAAAACCCTTTTTCTAAAGTTTTGATGTTGCTTTGCCCGGAACTTGAAACCAGAACTTTCGGTGTGGTATGCGGAGCACGCTACCAATACACCACGGCGGCACCCACCAGGTGTAAATCGGCGGCATATTCCCTGTCATCTCAGCATAGCCTCAAGGGCAAATGTTTGTTGGGATGCATCTGTACCTACATGGAAAAAGGCTTGACTTTGTGCTCCCCATGTGGTGCTCTTGCGGTCATACCAATATTTTTTCTCACTCTAACATCCGCAAAAACTGCATGCTCCGTTACAAGTATATATTTGTATGTGGAATAACGGGAAATTTACAAACATATACCGACACCCAATTGCTTATAAGGAAGAGAGGTGTGAGAAAAGATTGGTGGTGAAAGGATTGTGTGGTGTAGTTTTTGTTTTATGTAGGTACTTTATTGTATTTTACACCAAATTTCTAAGATTTGAGCCATCTACGTGATATCTAATATATAATGGGTGTTTCAAGATGATCAACAACTACATAACTATTTGTTTCCCAAATTTTGGCACGCTCTCCAGCAATTTTAGAAGCGAGATCTCCGAGCCGGTGTTATTAGCATCATTCAGTGTTTATTTTAGACAAGTCCCATTTCCAAGAGCTTCTGCCTGTGTCAGTTCCAGGCTCTTTTTGTTGCCGTACGACAAGGGCGATTTAATAATAGTCGCTACCAGTCAAGTCTTTCCGCCTTCTACTTATACGTGGCCCCAGGGGCCTTTAGGCAAGTGGTCTATGAACCGAAGTTAATGTGGTTGCCGACAATCGGTCACAGAGTGGATTACTAACTGCGACGTTTGCATTAAAGCGAAAGGGCCCGAGTCCCGGAGGCATGGTCAGATGAAACAATACTACTCAGGTGCAGGATTTGACAGGATCGACATTTGCTTATGTAGCTAAGCCATTCCCAAGAATACCGTCAACAAATAAGAACTGGTGGTTATAGATTATTTCAGCAAATGGTGATGGATATACCAAATCCCAAAACCATGAAGCCGAAACCATAGCAGAAGTGTTTACAAACAAATGAATTGCAAGGTAGGGTGCACCAGTGGGGTTACATTCTGACCAAGGCAGGAATTTCAGCCATGTTCCAAAAATTGTGCAAGGCATTGGACTTTCGGAAAACGCGCTAAACTGGATTGCATCCTCAGTCCGATGGTATCGTGAAACGACTCCATACAACCTTGGAAGAGCACCTAAAGAAAGTAGTGGATAAATTCCAAAGATTCGGACACACATACCCTTATTCTGAATGGCCTTTCGATCCGCAGTCAATGAGCCAACGGGTCAGACGCCGCGAAGGTAGTTTCAGATAATGACCTTCGCCTATCGGCTAACTTGAAATCCAGAAATGATAAATGCCAACGCGGAAAAAAATACTAGGAAACTCATTGGTGTTCTGAAGGAATAGATGGGAGAAAAGCACGATCTAGTGGAACAACGCACTAGGATTATGAGTGATAAGATGAAAGCCAAGTACGACAAAGCAATAAATTCCGAATGTTTTCTGTTGGGTAATTTAGTGCTGCTGTACAACCCACGACGCAAGAAAGGTTTGTCCCCGAAATTTCAGCGTGACTGAGGGGGCCCGTACAAAGTTTGAAAAATGGAACAACAGTGTTAGTGTTGCCTACCACATAAAAACCATTTCCAAACAACGAAATAAAATAAGGGTAGTTCTTTTCGAAATGCTAGCATTTCGATCGAGGCCATAAGTCTTACATAGGGAGAGGGCATTGTGGCGTATATACAGCAGCTAGTGAGTAAATGCTGCGCAACAACAACAACCGTGTAAACAGACGAAATACCAACAGCTACCTACACACCCATACAGCAAAGATGAATATAATACCGTGTATGTCCACACATAGGTTAGGTTAGGTGGTAGCTGCCCTGATAAGGAAAGCTCACTTGGACAACACGAAGGTCCGTTGTGATACCACATACAACAAAAATAACAGTGACTAAGATCTAGCTACTTAGAGAATCGTTGGTTAGCAACGATAAAGCTCCGAACGATACCGCTCTCAACTTTGGATAAATCCTCGGGAGATCCAAGTGAGTAGCGACCGAAGTACTTTCGCCTAGTTCTGGCAAAATCTGGGCAATCTAGCATAAAGTTATTTGGTGATTCCACCTCATCACCCTCATACAGCTGCAGCAGGATGGAGTTTCCAGTATATTGAGACGTACCGCATGTATACCCATGGGGCAGTGTCCTATCAAAACTCCAATGACCATTGATAGGTGAGACTTAGTGAACCCAATTATTTCAGCAGACCTCCTGTTATCCACTTTCGGCCAGAAAGATCGTGCTACCCTGCAAGATGTGGTGTCCGCCCAACGTTTGCTGAGCTGACTCGGGGCCCAGCTATGGAGGAGCAATCCACTGGTGGCCAGCGGAATCCCGAAATTCCTACAGCCATCTTCATCCGATGCGGGCTAAGAGATCCGCTTGACAGTTACGCCAGTTACGCGGGATATCACTATGGCTCGGAACCCAGATAATCTTAATTGTAAAATAATTCGATGCAATCGCAAGCGAGGTCAGGCACTCCCAGACCACCCGCGATCGCACTGTAGTTGAGCTCAGGGCCTTGATAGCCGCTTGGCTATCAGAGTAGATGTTATATTCCCTAACCGTAGTAGCACTGGATAGCATTTCATCCACCACATCCTTAATCGCAGTAACTTCCGCTTGAAATACACTGCAGTGATCAGCCAACTTAAACTTGTGGCTTACATTTAGCTCTTGACAAAACCAACACATTCACCCTGTATCTGCAATATGCATAGTCTTTCCACAGCAACTCATTGCGGCTACACGCGAATGGTCTCCCACTGACAACGTTTCGTGGTCCACCGAAAATATGCTTAAGGTACATAGCAACAGTGGCAGGATAACTTACCAACTCCTGCCATATTAACGGTTTATATTATTTACTGTTTGAATTTAGCACATTCACTTACTCATACATAGACACTTGAAAGTAAGAAATCTTAATACATTACAATAGCTACCTTATATACATACATACATACTTCAGCAGCAATGTTACATAAGAAATTTACAAAAACAAATAAATACCTACATACATATAATTCAAATCGTCATAGAATTTGAGCTGCATAGATATTTCACTCAATTCTTATATAGGATACCAAAAAAAAGGCACGTACCTAACCAAAAGGTGTCTACCAACAACATATCGCTTCCCTTATATTTCCAGTCGACTTTCTTCAAATCCATCCGTTCTCTTTCAATCGCCTGGCAACAGATTTTTTTTTTTCCTTTTACTCGTTTCCCTTTGGTACAATGCGACTGAGATTGAGCATTGGAAAGGAGCTCAAGTAAAATTCCTTTTCTTTCATAAAAGTCTCATAGTCAATACTTTGCAAGTACTACGAGTTGTAATTTTTTCGTTCACAATCATCTTCTGCCACAGCAGCTTTGCAACTTCAACACGGCGTGTTCTTGGGGTTTCATTTTGTTTGAAACTGAAAAGTGAAAAAAGTGAAGGATGCGCTGCTAAATTTTATGTGGTTATTCCGTCGGCATATTTAATTTTACAACTGTAAATATCTGCGTTGATTCGTTTTTTCGGGAGTACTTTTTTTTTAAATCGTGAGATCCTTGTGATCTCTCTACAGAAGAAACTTTGCACAAAATATCTAGGAATCATCCTAGAGAGTAAGCTGTCGTGGAAGCTCAACGAGGAGGAGAGGGGAAGAAGGCCTTAACGGCACTTTTTGCATGTAAAAGAATGCTGGGGTGTACGAAGAGTTTATCGCCCTCTCTTTCTCATTGGGTTTTTTATAGAGATTATAAACCCTATGGAGTTCTTGTTTGGTAGAAAGCCACATAAAAAACAACCTACCTCAAAGAATTAGAGGGGCTATGCAGACTATCGGTGCTTAGCATTACGGGAGCCCTGAAAACTACTCCGACGGCTGCACTGTATGCCATTCTGCACATTCCACCTGTAGACCTGGTAGCAAAGTACAAAGCATTAACGACGGCAACCAGGCTCGGTGCTTCGGGGCAGCTTGAGCGCCGACCATATGGCCATAGTAGTATAGCGTTATCAATCACAAGACGAACAGACTACCTGATTCCCTATCTGCGCTTCGAGGGAGATCTTAAAGCCACAATAAAGGTGCATGGTTAGCGCAAGGGTGCTCAAATGGCGGACGAGGCGATACATATGTACACAGATGGATCCAAAGTAGTTGAAGGAGTAGGGTCTGCGGTATACTGTGCTCATACGGAAATAAACAGATCCTACAAGCTGCCAGATCACTGTAGCGTTTTCCAAGCGGAAGTATTAGCCGAAACAAGTTTTTTCAATTAGAAGAAAATTTGTCTAAGCGGGGTCCCCCCTCGGCAGTGTTTGGTAAACGCTCCGAGTGTATTTCTGCCATGAAAAGCTTCCCAGTGAAAAATAATCTGACTTGCAGATGCCGTTCGGAGTCGGCATAAAACAAGTAGGTCCGGTCCCGCCAATTTGTAGGAAAAATTAAAAAAGGAGCACGACGCAAATTGGAAGAGAATATCGGCCTAAAATCTCTTCGGGGCTTATCGCGCCTTACAATTATTTATTATTTTTTAATACTGTAATGTGCGGAAAAAAAGCCAAACTTGCTATATCTCCACATTGGAAACGGGGACATGAAAGAAAAGAGAAAACAGAGGAAATGGGTAGAAAAAGTAGAGGAAGTCGTAAAAGTAAGGAGAACTAGAGGAAGATGGACAGTGAGAGTAAAAGTAAGAAAAAGGGTAATGGTTTTTGACCAAGTAGTAAAAAGAGCTTAACAGGAAGGTTAAGAAAAGGGATAAGATCAAGAGTAATAGTAAGGGTTAGATAAGACTTGGATAAGAGCAACAGCAGGAAGACTAAGGGGAAGAACGGAAATATTTACGGAAGAATGAAAGAGATAGGAAAATGTAATGAGTCGATTAAGGTTAACTAGAAACTACGGAAAGGAGAGAAAATAAAATAGGAAGGGCAGGTGGATAGATAGAGAAATTCAACACAACTTCTGTCGGGTTTGATAATACGGCTGGGAATATGTCATGTTTGTCTTAACGCTTTCAGAGCTGTTTAAGTAAAGTTCTAATAAGCCAAAGTTTTCCTTTTGTCATCAGGTAAATCTAAAAGCTCTGATATGTTGAAACATCGTTGCTATAAAATCGCTGCTTCTATATACATATTTTTACACCAACCACGTCTTTCTACTCAATGAGCCTACCTCAGCGCTTGGTTTACATAGAAAAATGTTTTGTGTTGGGAGCGTATTGACGTCAGCAGTATGTTTCCATATTCCCTAGTTTTGGACAATGTGATACTCTGAAGATCCAACTATTCAGTTCCGCTGATTAAGGAAAAGGAAATAAACATTCCCACAAAAGGAAATACAGACTGCAGGCTATATTTTCCTGAACGTTACTTCAGTAAGGCATTAACCCTCCCCTCAAAAAAACACATTTTTAATAAATTTGTTTAACTAATTTTCCGTAACATCCTAACTTAATTAATTTTAAGTAGAAAAAATACAAAATAAGGTTTTATAATTTTAGTCATAGACAACTGTAACGGGTTGAACACTTTTATTATTTTTCTGTCAGTCACCGGGGTGGTTGCGTCGGCCAAAAATAGGTGTAAAAATCGTCGGCCGAACTAGGGTTAATGTAGTATTTTCGTATCATACTAAAAGAATCAATGCTGCAGATAAGTCAAGAAGCAACACTTAGATTTATGATGGCGAGTATGTGACTCACTTTTGTAATATTGTCTTCACCTCTCTGCTTTTTTGCATCATATTCTCAACTGACGCTTTCTCATTTATAACTGGAAGCGGTGTAGAATCTCTGTAAACGAATTGGGACGGCATTTCGGATTGAAAAACGTACCAACAAATACGTCTTTAGGTCTATTCTTCAGACAAATTCAGCGGTCCTAATTGTCCGTGAGGAGTTAGGTAGGTTTGATGACATAAAACTTGTCTAAAAGCCCTGAGTATTATATCGGATATATGCCAAATGCAGGCAGAGTTGTTGAACATTTTCTAAGAAGGGATCTCCAAAGGATCTTAATTAATATATCTTGAGCCGAGCTTTGATACGCAGCTATTCAGCTATTACAGCTTCTGCAGTGAAATGGGTTGTTGTTGTTGTAGCGATTAGGTTACTCCCCGAAGACTTTGGGGAGTGTTACCGATGTGATGGTCCTTTGACGGATACAGATCCGATACGCTCCGGTAACACAGCACCATTAAGGTGCTGGCCCGACCATCTCGGGAACGATTTATATGGCCACATTAAACCTTCAGGCCATCCCTCCCTCCCCACCCCCAAGTTCCATGAGGAGCTTAGGGTCGCCAGAGCCTCGTCTGTTAGTGAAACGGGATTCGCCGCTCGAAGGTGAGGTTGACAATTGGGTTGGAGAAGCTATATATTGCGCTACACAACCCCTTGAATCCCAGTGAAATGGGTCACAGTTGGCGCTTTTATAATTACCTAGCTATCAGATAGTTACTTACCATTTATGTTCAAGCTATATAAGTTATTATGAAATCACCAGGACTTTTGGTTGCAAGATGGCACAAATCACTAGAGAGTTCATGTAGACTGAAAATTCAGTTAGCGAGTAGTGGATCTATTTAGGACGCCTCCCAATGCTGTGGACGCTGTTTATCAACCAATTGCTAAGGCGATTCGATGGAGACCAGTCAAACTTACGACATAGGATGCACGTGGGGCCTATTACTTGAACTCTCTTATTGAGTACGTACGGCAATTTTCAAGCCCATACCTTACTATGGGGTCCTTGTTTGGTGTACAGCCACATAAAAATGTACGTATACCAAAAAGCTAGAGGCGGTATGCAGGTTACCAATGATTAGCATAACGGGAGTCCTAAAAACTACCCCACAAAAGCATTGCATGCCATTCTACACATTCCCCCTACAGACCTTATGGCCAAAAACATCACGTTAGCCACTGCAACAAGGCTTAAGGCCTTGCGGCAGCTTCGGTGCAGGCCGTATGGCAATAGCAGTATAGGGCCATCTAATATCTGACAAACCATATATATGGTCCCGTTTTCTCGTGAGCTTCGAAAGTGATCTCGGAGCCACAATTGAGCCGGAGGGTTGGCACCCGTGTGCAGAAGTAGCAGAACATAATGTACACGTGTATACCGATGGTTCTAAATTTACGGAAGGGGTCGGGTGTGCTGTTTGCTATGTCGATCCAGAAATAAGTAGATCCTGCAGGCTGCCAAATTATTGTAGAGTCTTTCAGGCAAAAATTAAAGCTTTAAAAAAAACAACAGAAATTCTGGAGGAAGCGTGCTTGAGCTGCATTCGCGTCAATATACATTAGAGCGGGTTGATTTAAAAATCGCTCATTGCTCTATGAAAATCGTATTATAGGTATCAAAATAAGAAACTTTGCCGAAGGAACCATACCTCTAAAACGAATTCTGATGTCCCCCCCTTTGGGTCGAACTTTTGGGTAGTGGCAATTTCAATTCTACCTGCTGTGTCTTGTGGTGGCTTAAAAAAAACAACACAAGCAATTTTACGATCTGCAATTGTGTCACAGTGATGCCTTGGTTTTAAAAGGGGGTTGTAAAAACGCTAATTTCTAATAATTTTTTTTAATTTCTTTTCTATTACTAAGTTAAATTCATTTTTTCATTTACACATGTTCTGACTAAATAAATTTCTAAAGAGAAAAATAAACTCCAAAAAGAAAAAACATAGGAATTTCAAAGTGGGATTTTTCAAAACTTGCCCCTACGACCCAAAGGGGGGGGACATCAGATTTCGTTTTAGAGGTATGGTTCCTTCGGCAAAGTTTCTTATTTTGATCTCTAGAATATGATTTTCACAGAGCAATGGGCGATTTTTTTGCCTTCCCACAAATCGACCCGGCCTAATATACATACATATATATTGATAGTATGGCGGCGATTAAAGCAATAATCTCACACAGTACTTCATCAAGAAGTGTCCTGGAGTGCAAAGAAGCATTGGAAAAACTTGCCTTAGGCCGTACCATACATCCGGTCAAAAAGGCATAGAAGGTAACGAAAAGGCCGATGAGTTGGCAAAGGAGGGAGCAGCAGTCGCTAAATCGACGGTAAACGTCCCAATCCGTTTGGGAGAAATCGAAAGAAGGCAATAGTTGCATATGATCCATCAAGCGTGGAAAGGCGTGCACAAAAGTTCATGTGCAAATCCTACGATATTATACTCACACAGTGGCTCATATCATTGAAGCGAGATACCTTAAGCGTCACGATGAGCATACTAACTGGCCACTGTCTTCTGGAGTCACATGCTTATAAATAAATAAAAAAATAAATGTAAGGCGCGATAACCTCCGAAGAGATCTAAGGCCGAGCTTCTCTTCCAATTTGCGTCGTGCTCCTCTTGATTTTTCCCTACAAATTGGCCGGACGGGACCTACATGTTTTATGCCGACTCCGAACGGCATCTGCAAGGCAGATGAGTTTTCACTGAGAGCTTTTCATGGCAGAAATACAATCGGAGCGCTTGCCAGACACTGCCGAGGGGCGACCCCGCTTAGAAAAATTTTCTTCTAATTGAAAAATCTTATTTCTAAAATTTTGATGTTGCTTTGCCCGGGAGTTGAACCCAGGGCATACGGTGTGATAGGCGGAGCACGCTACCATCACACCACGGTGGCCGCGCATGCTTATAAATTATAGTTATTAAGCAGTTAGGCCTCGTCAGTAGATAACAGCAGGCGTGGGAAGTGCAAGGTGCAGCAAGAAACAATTGACAATGCTCGGTTTTCGTGTCCCGCGCTCGCCAGGTCAAGTCTCCAGCTATTAGGGGCGACAGAGTTTCCAGATGTCGAGGCAGCAATTAAGCTAGGTCCTAGAAAACTTCTATTATTTACCAAGGGGATGGAGTTAATTTAATTTATAACATAAGTCCTGGTACCTGAATGGGGCTCTTACGTTTGGTCGTCAAACAAATTCTGGTAACACTATGGACACATTCAGTCCAAGTGAGCTCTTTATTGATCGGTCAGATCAACTAAACCTTACTTATTTAAAGGATATAGGTGTATTATTTACTAAATTAGCGGGTTTTTTGTGTTTTCTAAAATTTTATATATATAAAATGTGGGCGTGGTTATCATCCAATTTCGCTCATTTTCAATACCCATCTATTCTGGGTCCAGATAAGCTCTTGTACCAAATTTGGTGAAGATATCTCAATATTTACTCAAGTTATCGTGCTAACGGACTGACGGACATGGCTCAATCAAATTTTTTTTCGATAATTTTGATATATGGAAGTCTATATCTATCTCGATTCCTTTATACCTGCACAACCAAACGTTATTCAATCAAAGTTAATATACTCTGTGTGCAAAGCACGCTGAGTATAACAATGCAATACATTTTATCCGTTCTGGGAGCTAAGTTGTTGCTATCGCTACAACATAAAGCCATCGTAAGAAGTTGTATATGTGCGCAATTTGTTGTTTTCTCCTGTTTTCTGTCACTTTATTTTTAAACTGCCCCAATGCTAGAGTTCTAGGAAATTCCCATTATTTCTTGTTTACAGTGTGTGCTATTGTAATTCATTTGTTCTTTTGGGTATTTGCGCTTTTGTTACCAATGTCAACATTTTACGATTATTAAATTTCTCATATTGCGAGTGTTGCAAAAAAACAAGACAGTAAAAAAAAAAATTATGTATGATATTAGGGTAGGGCAATTTGTAAAGTCCGCGGTTTATTATAGAAGAGTGCGTGCAAGAAATTCTGTGCCAGCAATCACACAAATAAGGCCATAAATTCTGGCAGTAGTGTTGTAGTATTCGAGGGAAAAACTCTCCGAAAAGTGTACAATGTACGTCCAACGGGCCGAAGGAGGTTTAATGATGAGCTTAATAAGAACTTTGCGCGCAGATATGAATATAGTGCAATGAATAAAAGCAGCTAGGTCATGTTAAGTTTATGATTATGTTTTTGTAATTAACAAAATATTCCTCTCGTCAGTTGTTTTTAGAAAGACAGGAGGGGAGGCATCCACTTAATTGGTATAACTACATGGGTGGAGGAAGACTTGCTGCTCCCTATTAACGTAAGCTATAGCGCCCATTCTTAAGCACCAACTTAAATTATAGATTTTGCATTACAAATTAAACTACATATGCCCAATAGGAAAGAAGCTAACTACAAGCTAACTATAAATTGGATTCCAATAAATCAACATGCTCTATTATCTATTTAAAAAAAAATTGTTTCAATTAGAAAAAAAGGCCGCGAATACCAAGCCCTCGTGAAGTTTCATATCTGCACGTCTAGAATAAGTTAAATAGAGCTCAAAAGCTAGACCATAACAGAGGTGAATTTAGCAAGAAATAAATAATTTCGAGCTTTTGAGAAAAGCTTCGTCGATGTCTTATTGGTAATAACTTATACCGACAAGATTGATTCATTGTCTGACCATTATCGCTAGCGAGTTATTATAGTCGAGTTATCAGTTTGCTATCGCTGAGTCATCAACTTCTTATTTTTCCTCATCGGAATTTCAAAGGACGGGCTACAGATATGTCATAGATTTTGTATTGCAGTTTTATCGGTATCAGGTTCATTTCGATTTGTAAATACTCCTATAAGAAATCGATAACTTTTTGATATCAAATCGATACACTTAAAAAAACGATACATTTTCAATTATTTTCATTAAAAAATTGACAAACTTGTGATAATATATCGATAAAAATCTATAGCTTTTCAATAATAAATCTATAACTTTTGGATAACTTTTGGATAGAAAATCGCTATATATGCATTAAAAATCGATAGCATGTCGATAACTTTTCGAAAAATGTTTGATAAATTGTCGATAATAAATCGATAACTTTTCCAAAAAACAAGTCGATGACTCGTGCCTAAAAAATCGCTACCTCATTTATAACCTTTACTATTGATAGCAAATTTACAACACATCGACAACAAATCAATACCTCTCGATAAGACTTTAATAACAAACTCGTCGACAACAAATTGATAACACGCCTTGCCTTACCATAATATGTTGTCTGATCGCGCTCATATAAATACTACCCCGTATTTTGTTCTCGTATCAAGCTACAGTGAAGTCCGTCTAGGGCGGGGTGACACAATATCAACGGCCATAACGTCAATTGATCTAATGACTGCTTCCAATGGCCCCAAAGTCAATAGATTTAATGAACATTTGAAAAAATTTTAAATGGCTACAATGTTAACGATGTTGACATAACGACAATCCTTCATTTCCGAAATGCTAACAAGGTCAATAAATTAATTTGCAAGTGGGCATAAGGTTAACAACCTTAAGAATTGGTGCATTACACTTACCTTTTATTATCTATATCTTTGTGCAGTCCGATTTATAGAGATTTTTTTTATTTAAATCTTCGAATACGAAGCTCCTTTTTCTATATTTTGGTCCCATTCTTGTGAAAACTTGAATAAAAACTGCTCAAATGAGGTCCCCTTTGAATTAAGAATCATTTATTTAACTAAAAGTGTAGAGAAAATTTGGAATAAAAAATGTCAAAATGCTGTATACCAAATCTGAGCATGTGGCGCTAGCTTTCTTAACTCTGGTTTTATTAAAGTGCCAAATCGGAATAAAATCCAGGGTGGTGATGACTCCTTCAAAAAAACGAAGAAAATATTCAACTTAGCCTTTGACTAATCCTGCGCGTTAGGGGGTTAGAATATACCCGCGGTAGGTACGCCTGTCGTAAGAGGCGACTAAAATACATAGTTTCTCCAAACCTAATTGTCAACCTCACCTATCCGTGGCGAGGCGAATCCTTTTTCATAAACAGCCGAGACTCTAGCGACCCCGAACTCCTTATGGGAGGGGGGTATGGCCTAGAAGGTCGCATGTGGTCATAACGACTCGTTCCCGGGCTGCATCCGGCAAAGGACCATCAACTCGATAACACTCTCCAAGGTCTGTGGAGAGTGTCCTTATCGCTACAACAACAACAACTAATCCTGCACAAGTTTTTTGCTTCAGTACGGATCTTAAACTGCTGTAAATGCTTATGGTATTTTTGCTGTAATGGTCATACATGAAATGGCCACCAAGCTTACATTCTGTATTCCTCCATATAGCATGCCACCTCCAAAGACTGTGCTTAGGCTTACAACTATCCTATGCTTCAAGAATGATGTGCCATGAAAAGCTTCTCACCGACAATCACTCTCCTTGTATCTGCCGATCGAAGTCTGCATACAACATGTAAGTCCCGTACGCCAATGCGTTCGAAGATTTATAAAGTAGCACGACGAAAATTGTAAAAGAAACTCGGCCTGAAAACTCCCCGGAGTTATATCGGGCCGATATGGAGATTTAAAATGTTTGCGATCACATCGGCTTTTATAGAAAATGACTGTCTTTTGGCAACTTCTTCTTAAAATATGGAATATTCTTAAAATATTGTGAGAGTTAGAAATCTCACGATAAGATGCATTGTGGGTGTGGAACACAGTTAGATTTACAAATCGTTAGAAATTGCCAGAAGCTCTTTTAACAACCAAAAGCTTTTGCAATTCTTTTTTTTTCAAATTTCATATTCCAAGCCAATTAAAATATAACCCAAAAACACGCATTCTGAAGTGACTTAAAGTGAAGGAGTACCGCTTTGCATGCTTTTGTAAGTGTGACTCGCGGTAAAACTGTTGGTTCCGCTTACATCACACCCACAAACGGCACAAAGTAAGCCAAATAATAAAGCGAAAACAATGACAGCAACATGCCAAAGGCAACAACTCAATAAGCTATTGTTGTAGATAGGCTTTAAGCAACGTACCAGCGTGGATTCTCAGTAGGAAAAATGCATATGGTGACAATTCAGAGTTCCAACAATTGCTGGGCCGTTCGAAAACCATCGAATTTTCCAGTTGGGCCTATACTCACCTACTCGCTTATTTGAGTGCAAACAATTACCAGCCGGTAAGCTACTTGAAAGCTTTGTACCAAAGGAACTTTACAGCAACAAAAACCCTATACAGTTGTAACAGATTCATTTGCGATTGCAGCTTTGTTTCCTCGAGCATACAATGCATATTTTTAAATGCTGCTCATCGACTAGTACAATAAATCCCGAAACGTTTTCACATCCTTAACATCTCGGTGTTGGAAATATTGGAATTCCTTGGATTTTTGGCATCACGGACAGGATCATACGATTTCCGGAGAATGTTGCTTTCGAAAACTTCAAGGGCCATCACATATTCTCTGGACACCGCGCAAGTTTCCGAGACATATGTACATGAAGAAAACGATAAATAGAGACTATAGATCGTGGGTTTTGTGCGTTGAGAAAGAAATTGACTTTCCAATGTTTTACTCGCTTCAAAGTAGCACTAGATGCACTAGTGGCTCTTCGTTTGAATTCTAGGCTGATCATGTTGTGCTAGTCCCCAGATATACGAAGTACTTCTATATGTCAACAGCGAAGCGACTGCCATGGCCGATTCTTTCATGAATGACAGCTAGTACTTCATCTTTTTCTCCTTCGAAGAAAAACTCTGAGCTGTCTCGACTAAAACTAAGTCAAGTAATGCGCAGTGTGCACAGACAGATGAAGGACCACGACAGCTTGCATTCGCAAAGACGGTGATTCTTACATTTGTGTGTCACAAAGAGACGTTCGGAAAAAAGGGGACCTTGCGATTTATGACAGCAGCTACGCCATCGACGAAAGCTACACGGAAAGTACCCCTCAGCGGGTTAGGGGGTTAGAATATACCTGCGATAGGTAGGCCGGTCGTAAGAGGCGACTAAAATACCAGACTCAATTGGTTGTGTAGCGCAACCTTTTCAGGTTGCCAGCGCAATATATAGCTCCTCCAAACCCAATTGTCAACCTCTCATTCGAGCGGCGAAACCCGTTTCACTAATAGACGAGTCCCTGTCGACCCCAAGCTCCTCATGGAACTTGAGGGTGGGGAGGGAGGGATGGCCTGAAGGGTTAATGTGGCCATATAAAACGTTCCTGAGATGGTCGGGCTAGCACCGTAATGTAGCTGTGTTAGCGGCAAAAGACTATCACGTTGATAACACTCCCCGAAACCCCCGCTAAAACAACAGCAACAAGGAAGGTCATATGACAGATGCTTGGGGTGGTCCGCCTATTATCCTCACCTTTCTCCGGCGTTGATTTTTATGTGAGCCTGCGTTGTTTTAGGTTGACCCTAAATATGCCAAGGTTTAAGGTACAATTGCTGTTGCCTACTCACCAAAATGTAGAGTCTGGTCAAAGTCATATCCAGTATTTTTGGGTATAAGACAGTCGGTAGCGTAATGCCATCAACGTGGACGTCAAATATGGTCGACATTTGTTTTGTGTATGTTGTAAATAAGGTCGCCGATGATTTGGCCTGTGACAATGTCAGGGTTCGCGAGGCGAAAACACTGGAGAGATCAGGGATCTAGTTGTTTATTTTATAACATAGCTCATCGATGGAAGGACGATTTATGGTCGGAGTGACCTTTGCTTTTGAGAGTAACATGAGGTGCCCTATCTTCAACATTGCGGCTAAAGATCTTGCGTTCAGGTATTTGTTATAGATTTGCAGCAACAATTCGGACTGCTATTTTGCAGTATTGCTTTTGCAAGTGTGTCGTGAAGTTCTGGTGCTTTTCCGGGTTCCATACAGCTAAATGGTTACACAGTGTGGTCTTCGTGAGCGACGTGTTAGACTTTTCTGATTGATCCTCTGATTTCTATGAAAGTTGTTATTTTACTACATTTTACCAAAGAGTTTATCGTCCTTATGATTTAAGGATGTTCATGCTTATGCGAGGGGGACACAGCTGCAATTAAATGAGGAAAAAATCTACCGCAAGCGCTTTAAGCGATCCGATCCAAATTAAGCTTAATTCAAACATAGTGTCCTTGTAATTTGGCGAATCGGCGAACACACATCAGCCCCTAAATTCCATCACCAAAAATCTCTAAAACAGTATCAAGTGCGCAGAAAAGTATGCAGCAGTTAATACCATATGGTCACAAGGAATAACAGCCTAACTCCTATCCTTTACATAGGACTTAGGTCGTTATTGCTTATGACTATGCAGTGCTAAATTTTGCACACTTTTCTATGCGCTTAGGTTAGGTTAGGTTGAACTGGCCGGTCCATGAGGACCTCACATAGACTGAATGAGTCCGTAGTGTTACCAGAAGTTTGCTTTAACGACCAAACTGAAAACCCCTATCAAAAACCAGGACCTGTGTTATAAAATAACTCCGTTCTCTTGGCAAATACTGGACGCCTCCTAGGATTTAAGCCACTTACTGCTTCTAGATCCGACAGCTGTATTACTCCTAATAGCTGGAGTCTTAGCCTGGCAAGCGCAGGGCATGAGCACAGAAGGTGCTCGATCGTTTCCTCCTCCAACCCGCACTTCCTACATCTGTTATCACTACATGCGCTTGATATTGATTAAGATTTTTTCGGGCGTTTAGTTTCACGCTAGCGAAGTTTGGAGTTTTGGGGGCAGATAAACAAAAAAAAATCTCCTCAAGTGCGGAATAAATTCAATTAAACTTGATTTTAGGCCGAGTTTTTCAGTGTGAGTTTAAACTGCAGTTCAAGTTGACTAGAGTTTAACCCTGCCACTTCGACCGCTTTAGCTGAGATGAGCAGCAAAATTGTATGTTATCGAACAAAGAAGCAAGGTTAAACTGGTAGGCAACTTTAACTGGAGTTTAAACGCGCTCTGAAAAGCCAGGCATTACTTGATCACATCCTTTATTAGAACTGGATTTCAATAAAGCAGCAACTTCCACACTTCATGCAAACATTTTAATTTTATAAAAATCAAACGTTTTCTCGGGATTCGCGATGCAGATATCGGTTGCTCTAATAAGTACTCATGTATACCTACATTGCACTTTGTTCTTGCTTTTGTTGATTTTTCTTTCAGTTTGTTAATTTTAATTGTTGCGGATTTCCATTCTGACACATTTGCCAAACCTCAGCGACAATGACAAAAGGGTAACCTCCGAGTCGTGCATGGGGATGTTGACTCAGTAAACACTTGTAAGTAAAATGCACAAAAGCATAGATAAGTATGCAAAAATATTTAAAAAAAAACATGTGAATCATATTCAGGCTGCCGACATACTTTCTCTTGTGTTACTTCCCAAAAGTTTATGACGCTCTAATGGTCTATGTAGTCCTTCGTTTATTATCAGCCTACGAAATTCGGGCTTTGCCTTGGGATATTTATGAGAAACATGAATATACCTTTCAGGTACACCTTTTCATATCATACGGCTTGTTTTAACATGGCATACATATGTATGTTGTCATATTAATACAAAAATACATTTACATTAGGAGTAGAAACAAACTTTTTTGTTTTCTATTTTATAAACTCACACATACTTAGTAGTTTTGAAACCTCCACGCACACTTAAGTCATTTGTCATAATTTCCTCTGCACGTTCTCGCAAAGTTTTCCATAGGTTTAAGCTAAGCTAAAAAGTCACGTATTCGTATTCTTTCAAAAAGGAATTGAATCTACTTATAGTCCGGTGAATGTTGCAGAAATTTCTTTTTAAAATGTCACCTACAGGACTTTATCAGAAATTTGAATAGGGAGAGTTGAAAGACTAGGACGCGCCAACTACAAGTGAGCTAAGGGGAATATTTTTATCGCTACAATAACAACAACAACAACAACAATAGAGTACATGATTCAATCAAAAGAGGTTTGCTCGACAGACACATTTTTTGACAATTGCAGCCGTTTTGCTCCCAGATCGCATTGACATCCGTTAACTGTGTTGTTTCTTTGCGAGTTTTCGAAAAATATTAGTAGTGAAATAGGAAGCAATCAGTTTACAAATAGCCTATAAGTACTGAACTACATAATTCCTTACAACATTTTTTTTTTTTATTTTATAGTGAATTTATTAACTATGCCTCGATCTATAAGTATGGCTGAACATTGAGCATAGGTAATTTTATGAAAAGTGAGGACATCAAGAAATCGTGCACTTTCGTAAACCTATGAATATACGAAACCTAAACCAACTCAAAATTCATCGTTCAACGTCAAAACCTCTACTATTAAATCGATTCACGTAAAAATGTCATTAGTAAATATTGGAGATGCCATAACAAAATGTACTCATTGGGCATGTTAATTTATTCAGGTAAAACTCTAGAACAGGATTGTACTGCTAATACGCGTACTAAAAATATCGAGAGAGGTGACCTCGACAACAATATTCCGAAGGCGGAAAGATATTTGCAGTTGAAGTTGACAATTTTCATATGGTTGTTGTAATGTTTTTGTGCACTGAAAAGGAGTTTGTGTACAAAGGGATTTTGCACGCATTTAATTTTGATCCCACCTCATTGGTGGACCGGCCAGGGTAATTTTTTATAAGCTCGGATGAAGGCCGCCAACGCACCCAGGGTGTTTTTTCGGTTTTTCGTCAATAACTTTTGAAGGAGCTAAAACTTTTATTTACGCAATTGAATTATTGTTATCAAGGTATCAAGGTTAATACGCATCTTTTGACACTTCTCTGGATATTTTTGGGCGCGCATTAAAAGTTGACCTTCTGTTCTATTAATTCCGTATATTCGGAACATTTGTCTACTTTTAAGAATTTGGGGAATCGGTTTATATTTGAAATATTATATATATATAAATATACTTGTTTGATGTATTCGGACCTCGTGAGGTAGTATCAAATTAAGGTATTCCGAATATTCTAAATTAACGGTTTATACGGAACGCTTCCATGAATACTTAACGGAAAAGAGCTTTCCGAAATTTCAGAATAAAAAGGTGAACTCTCGCTGTGTGGCACGACCGCACAAAAGCTTAACTCTACTGTCAAAGTCAAGGTAGGAATATAAAGTTCTATTTTTGTTTTTGTCAGTTCATTGCGGCTGCTGAATAGCATATCACCCCATGTCGGCTGCTTGTTCAAAATCGTGCTATCTCAAAATATTTTTCAAAAATTTCCCAATTCCGGATTTTTCACAAAATCGCCCCATATTAGAGTTAGATTGAAGAACGCTTCATCTCAGAATGCTTTTCATTAACTCCCTCTTATGACAAAATGCATTGAACTTATGCTCATATAGGGAGTTTTTGAAACAAATTTTGAGATCGTGCATTTTTGAATAAAATTCTAACGTATGGCATTCTTCAAACAATTCCTGAAAGAATGACCAAACGAAATATTTAGTAGAAAATGAATAATTTCCCCAAAAACGTTTGGCATTTACAAATTTATTATCACTACTAATATACTACCAAAAATACTTTTCTACTAAAATTTTCACTGAAGGGTATTGAATTATTCCCCGTTTTCCTTACTTCGTAAAAGCAACCCGTCCACATTTATCAACTTGGGAGTGTCAAAGGTCTGTCATCATTGGAGAACAAACCTCTAGTAATTGAATCATGAATAGAGTCCAAAAGTAATATATCCATACACTACTTTTCAGAATGAAATAAAATAAGTAAAAAAATTGTTTAAGTTAAACGGTTTTATTGAAAACAATACTTACCAAATGAAATAATATTAAGACTAAAATCTAGAAAATAATTAGGTAGATCCTAGGTTCTAGGCATCACACTCCTCATTAATCTAGAGCGTTGATCAGAAAATTAAATAAAAGCGTTGGACGCGTCAAATTTCTATTGATAGTCATAAGTAAAACCAACTGAACCTTAATCAGGTTATGCTACGCCTCGCATTTTTAGAAATTTCGCGCGCCCAACGCTTTTATTTAATTTTCTGATCAACGCTACGGCTTACCTAATTATTTTCTAGCTTTTAGTCTTAATATTATTTCATTTGGTAAGTATTGTTTTCAATAAAACCGTTTAACTTAATTTTTTTTTTTTAATTATTTTATTTTCTAGCTTTTAGTCTTAATTGCCTATTATTTCTCATTCTATTAAGTTCATTTAGTGACGCATTATTACAAGAACTATTTCCTGACAATTTGTTACAATCTAAGTCCTCGAACTCCAAAGTATTTTGATGTCACTTCCACCGGAATGTATGTAATATTTGTTCCAAATATGAGCCAAATCGGACCACAGATACGAGTATTTTTAATATCTCGATCCTTGCCGCGCCTAGCGGGATTTGTTATTCATAAAGCGATTTCTATTTCTGTACGTAATATGTGAGCCTAATCGGAACACAAATAAGATTTTGTTGAATATCTCGATCCCTGCGCCACCTAGTGTTGATTTTTTCATAGGTCGCTTTCTATTCCACAAATAATTTTTTGAAATATTTCGATTCATGCGCCGCCTATCGGAGTTTTTTTTCATATTATTGCATTGTCATCGGGTTCTGAACTATATTCCAAGTTTGAATTACAAAATTCGCTCACAACGGTCGGCCGGCTGGCCTGTCAAGTCAAGCTAAATAAAACCGTTTAAAAAAATATATCTTAATTACTGAAACAACTCCTCACTGCAGGAGAGATTCTTACAGAGAAAACTCAGAATCTATGCAAAACTTTTCGGCAGCCCTTATAGGATACATTTATTAAGTAGTTTGGAATATGAGTTAAAGCCCTTGCTGACAAATCATGGATGTACTACATAAAGCGTGCAACATAAGCCCAACAAGATTTTTGCTAATATCATCGTTTAGTAGTTGCTAACCTTAAGAGCTTGTCAGACTTGTTTAGAAGAAACATGTAAGAAATCAACTTCTCTAAATTTTCTTAGTTGTTTCTTTTCTTTAAGGAGTCATCATTCGAACCAGATGGTAATCAGAACCATTTTAGGGGGTCGCAAACATTCTGAGTGTATTTCTGCCTTGAAAGCTTCTCAGTGAAAACTCATCGGCCTTGCAGATGCCATTCAGAATCGGCGTAAAACTTGTAGATCCCGCCAACTTGTAGGAAAAATT
Source organism: Eurosta solidaginis (assembly GCF_040869045.1). Lineage (NCBI taxonomy): Eukaryota > Metazoa > Arthropoda > Insecta > Diptera > Tephritidae > Eurosta > Eurosta solidaginis. Next base: position 241,978,774 of record NC_090322.1, read on the forward strand.
AAAAATAAGACGCAGATTGGAATAGAAGCTCGGCCTAAATTCCCTTCGTAGGTATATCGCGCCTTATTTTTTATTTATTTATAGGTGCTCTTCACATTACCTACGCCTTGGTTGATCTAATACTTTCTGGGCGAACATGAAGCGGATATAAGAAAACAAAAGAACAATACAGCGTTATCACAACACATAATATCAAGTGGACACTCAGCTGACTTTACTAATGCGAAGATTATTGACAGGGAATGGAAAGAAACAACAAGATACACTTTAGAAAGCCTGAGAATCATGGAAAGAAGAGAAAAGACGATTAACAAGAAAGAAGATACAGACAATATAGCATCTGCTTACATTACGTGTTTGGGAAAATAGCTTTTAGTATTGACGAGATTACCATAGCGTTAAAATGGTATTGATTTACTGTCCATAAATGTTCAATGTTTTTATGTTTCTCAAAAGTGTTGTATGTTCAAAAACAATAGTTTTCAAATAATTTCAAAAGGGGAACAAAACAAAAAAAAAACAAAAAACCCTCGGCAGAGTGCAATTTTGTAAGTTGGTTTTTTATGCATTATTATATGTCTTTAGTTGATTTTTCATACGGATTTTGTCAAACTCAATATATTTTGTATGTAATTTAACATTTTTGTATTTTGTTGTTTGTAACAGATCAAACAAATAAACGCATACCCCTGATGATGCTAAAAAGTTATTAGCGAAACGTTGGGTTAGAAAAGTGGAATAATGTAATTTTATTTCGCACTTAAAAAACACTTAGACTGGAAAAGCCTAATAATATACCTTCAGAACTAATACTTTCTTACATACGTGTTGTAAGCGCTTATTTTGAACTTTTCAAAGTTGAGCTGGCGTACTTGCGCACGTCTGCTTGCTAAAACTGTCAAGAATAAAACCAGCCGAAGGAGACTTTTATAATTCACAAAACTCACAGGTCATATTTCAGAATGAAATGGGACCGGGCAGTAAAAGAGCAATCCGTAAATTTGCAAAATTCGTTTCAGTCGGTTTTATTTAAGTTGACTTTATTCCAGCGTTCCAAAGTGACATACTCAGCTGGGCATATTAAATCGTTCCCTAAGTTGTCGGGCTAGTAGCTCAATGGTACTTGTTACAGGAGCCTAAAAGATCTATATACGGTAAAAGACCAAAACCATCGATAACATTTACCAAAAACCTTCGGGGAGTGTCTTTACAACAACAACGGTACCGTGTTTGGGAGAGTGAGCCTCCCCAAATAGCGCAGTGGCATATTTTTCCGCTGAGGATGGATCTTGACAATTTCTCATCACTCTTGAATGACCATCTCCATTCACTGTCTGCTTGTTCTGCAGATTGGCAGGTTTGTTGTTGTCGGCTTTAATCAATCTTTTACCACCCCGTGAGGCTAGGTCAACAAGTTTCGTTGATACGTAAATAGTTTCGAGATAAACTTCATCTAACTGATGTATTATTCCTGCGCGATCTTTTCGGTAAACATTATCCATTGCGTAAGCTCCAATGTGTTGTTGATTGATATCTCTTTGTTCGAAATGGGGCGGATATTTAGCCACTTCATAAAGTCGGGCTTTGATATACAAAGCCAAATAGCTTGCCTTGAGATCTAAAGGGAATGTCACTCTTCGCCTATCCTTTTCAAAGTTGCATGTCTATGGAAATACGTTCTGCTGTGGAGCGTATTTATCCATTCGCACATGACCTATAGTCACCAAAGCCAATTGCGCTTTGGACCTCGTACAGCTCACCATTAAATTACCTTCGATACACGCCGTTGACTTCGTGAGAAGGACCATAAAGAAATTTTTCCTCACTCCAAGATGGATCCCATCCTCCTGCGACACAATGACTGATTTCGAACTAGATATCAGAACAGACATGATGTACACTTGAAGCTTCATATCACTGTAGAATTTGTTGACTAACTATAGGATTTTTGGCTGACAATGTTTTCGGTTTCTAAGTTGATGAAGTTCTTTTGCCGCGGTGAAACTGTGCCAAGACCTTTTGATGACAGCTTCTCGCTGTCGGCCTCTCCACCTCAAGGTCCACTTTCTAACTTCTTCAATTTAGTGGCTCCTCTTACAAGCTCATGTTAAGCGAACGTTTAAAAATGCTTGGTGGAAAGGAAAGAGGCTGCAGCTGGTAAATCATTTAGAAAAGTTGTTTGGCCTTGCTTTTATTCAGTACGGGCATTGGTTATTATGAAGCACAGCAGCCTCTCTATCAAATAGTTTCGCCCTCCGTACTTAAATAGCTGAATATCTTTAACTCAGTTCTACATATTACCCACTTTTTATAGTGGTAGCATACAAAAGCAAAACGCTTACGCACGACTTGTACTCGATTACACACATGGGAGCCGTAACCGCGTTTTATGGTTTGTTTTCATTGATCAACAACTTTTTTTATCGCTATTTTTTTTTTTTATTCCACTTTTTACCCCGCTATTTTTTACATGTCAAGGCTCAAATGGCAAATTATTGTATATGTTTGTGTTAGGGCGGGTCGATTTAAAAATCGCTCATTGCTCTATGAAAATCGTATTCTAGGAATCAAAATAAGAAACTTTGCCGAAGGAACCATACCTCTAAAACGAATTCTGATGTCCCCCCCTTTGGGTCGAACTTTTGGGTAGTGGCAATTTCAATTCTACCTGCTGTGTCTTGTGGTGGCTTAAAAAAAACAACACAAGCAATTTTACGATCTGCAATTGTGTCACAGTGATGCCTTGGTTTTAAAAGGGGGTTGTAAAAACGCTAATTTCTAATAATTTTTTTTTATTTCTTTTCTATTACTAAGTTAAATTCATTTTTTCATTTACACATGTTCTGACTAAATAAATTTCTAAAGAGAAAAATAAACTCCAAAAAGAAAAAACATAGGCATTTCAAAGTAGGATTTTTCAAAATTTACCCCTACGACCCAAAGGGGGGGGACATCAGATTTCGTTTTAGAGGTATGGTTCCTTCGGCAAAGTTTCTTATTTTGATCTCTAGAATATGATTTTCACAGAGCAATGGGCGATTTTTTTGCCTCCCCACAAATCGACCCGGCCTAGTATGTGTGTAGGTGGGTAATTTGGTATCAGAAGTCAAATCGATGCTTAAAAAGCTACACTCATCCCCTCGATGCGAGAAATACTCTGGAGCAACGCAAGTAATTCGCGTAGATACCCACACCACTGTAAAATAGTAAATATGTATGTAGTGAAATTTTTGCGCAACCCCATTGTTCGGAAAGAAATTGAAGAGGGTTGTGCAAAATGGACTTTCACTGCCAGTACCGTTGTAATAACAACAACAAATATGTCTTGGAACATTCATTAACTTTCAGTTGAATCAATGTTTTACAAAGCTTATTTAAAACGCGAATACCCTTTTCTATGAAGCGACAATACAAAAATAGAAGCGAAAAATAAAAACATATTGCAATTCATTTACGTGATTTGTAATTAATTGAAACCTTTTTCAAAAGAAAAGAAAAAAAAAGCATCAAATATGCGATCGCGGTTATCTACAAATACTTACCACTAAACATTCCGAACAAATTTGTCAAACGCCCCCACCCTTACAGTTGTGACTGTGGAGTGTCTGTCATTGGCATTATTTAATTTTTTTTGTTTTTTTTTTTTTTTTGCAACCCATTACGTGCTGTGAATACGTAAAACAAATGGGTTTGGCACTTTTTTATGTTTTTCTGTTGCGCGTTTCAGCTGCGTTAAGGAGAAAAACTTTACCAATAAATTTGTATTGACCATCAAATAGTACATTTACTTTTCATATGTTTTCACATATGTACATTAGGTTGGCCCTTATTTTCCAAAGTGTTTCGATTCTGAAACTCACAACCACAGAAATATAGTCCTAATATTTGTATGCGCAAAATTTTAGGTCAATTAAAAGGTTGTATCGAGTTTGAAATCGTAAAAAAGCGAATTTTTACATTTATTTGGTCCACCTTAATTCATTTGTTGTAGGTGGAATTGTCTCTCACTTGTTATCAATAACCTTTACAGATTTTGCTTTCAGAGGTATTTCAAATTATAAAAATTGCTCAAATAATAAAAAAAGTTAAAAAACAGAAGAGGTGCCAAGATTTCAATTGCACTCAAAATTTTCAACTTTTTATTATAAATTTTTAGACATTTTTCGAGTACGCGGGTTTTACTCTACCGACGTTTCAAAACTCTTTCAAGTTCTGTTTTGAGAATTTTTTTCGTGACGGGTGTTGGTTATTTGCTTCTATACGATGATCGAAGAAAAATGTTTTTCATTTATATTAAACTAGCAGACCCGGCAGACGTTGTTCTGCCCTAAATTGGGTCTATATGCATACATTTTAATAAGCTGTTTCCGTCTAACTCTGCCCTCCCCCTCTACACTTTTTCCTAATCCGTTTATTCACTCCTCCCTCCGCCTTTTTTGCTTCATATATCTCCATCTTCGTCTCATTCTATCTCTTTCTCAGTCTCCTTCTCTCTTTTCTCTTCTCTCAAGCTCTTTTCATTCTTCTTCATCCCTCATTGCTAGTCCCAGAGGGTGGTATGTATTTTGTTCCAGTCCCATTCCGAGTCTCAGTCCCAGTCCCACTCCGAGTCTCAATCCCAGTCCTAGTCCTAATCCCAGTCCCAATCCTTCTCTGGTCTACTTCCCGGAAAAAAGGATCGCAAATACTAATATAGGCAAATGTATATACCAAATTTCAGGCAAATCGAATAGGACGTATGTAAATAGGTATGTGGGTATTATTAATTCATGTATTTATTTCGGCTTCGCATGCTTATTCATCAGTTTTGCCAGGTTGATGCCACTAAATCTAATATCATAATGAAAATTACTTTAAAGCTCTCAGCAAGAGTTTTCATTTGATATCGATAATACACACACATTCTAGAGGTATCCGGGTCCACGTTTTGGCCTATATCTCGAGACTCTAGTCACCCAGCGGAGTAAAACTTACTCTGTACTAAAACATACATCAACAGCTTCAATTTAATATCCATAATGTAAAAACACTTCCTAGTGTTACCCTGATCCACGTTTTGGCCTATATCTCGAGACCCTAGTCACCCAAATTTACCCTCTACTGAAGCCCTCATCAGCAGCTTTCATTTGATATCCATATTCTATAAACACATTCTAGGGGTACCATGGTCACCTTTTTGGCCTATATCTCGAGACCCTGTGCGTCGATGGCAACCAAGCCTATGTGCGAACCACCACGTGAGGTATATCCAACTTATGTGAAAGTTTGAACAAAATCGACCGGCTAGTTTTTGATTGTATAAGCCTCACACAAACGGACATTAATTTTTATATATATAGATTTTAGTTTGTAGCTCTGTTATTAATGGACCGATTTCTAAGATTTAAGTCAATTCAAAAAAGCAAGGATAAAAACATTTATAAATACAAGGTATCTGAAGAGATTTTAGGCCGAGCTTCGCTTCCAATTTGAGTCGTGCTCTTTTTAATGTTGTCTACAAATTGGCGGGACGGGACCTACATGTTTAACGCCGACTCCGAACGGCATCTGCAAGGTAGATGAGTTTTCACTAAGGAGCTTTTCATGGCAGAAATACACTCGTGAGTGTTTGTCAAATCAATTCCGAGGGGCGAACCCGCTTAGAAAAACTTTTTTCTAATTGAAAAAACTTGTTTCTAAATTTGTGATGTGGCTTTTCCCAGGAATTGAACCACAAAAAAAAACACAAGGAATTAAACATACAAATTGCTTTAAAAAGGTGTAAATGTTTCTAGAATATGAAACACTTGAAATGTTTAACATTCGTCCTTTTTCAGAACTTCAAGTTCCTTGCGCAACCTCTAACCCTTTATAGATTTGCATAAGACTTTTTATTTATTTGTTTTCGCGCTATTTGCGTTTTTTGGGAGGTGAGATCGAAAATCTAAAAACCCTTTTTTTCTCCATACAACGAAGGAACACCCTAGTGTACCTAGGAATATTCGATTAAGCGACATTTTTTCAAAATCGATTTTCGAGTTATTCGAAAAATGTAAATTTGAAAAACAAATCGAAAGTTTGGATGTCCATATGCACAGAGTTTTCATTGTGAATCAATTTTGCCATGACGAATGAAATTTGGTACAAAGGTTCTCGGTTCGGATGAATCCAGAAACTTTTTTGGGACTATTTGGAACCCTTTTTGGAATTATTTCAAAACGATTACTGAATAATCTTAGGATTTTTCAGGTACCATTTCAAGAGACCATTTGGGGTCTATTTATGGATGACTTTCGAACTATTAAGCGAAAGTATTGGCATAATTTGGAGTTGTTTCGAGATAAATGTGTGAGCATTTCCAGATCAATTTCAGACTATCTCTGGATCATTCCATTTCGGGGCTATTCCGGGATTCCTTGGGGATAATTTGGGACTGCATTCGGGATCTTTTCGAAAATATTTCTCGGACCTATTTTAAATGGTTATTTGGTTGTATATCCTTAAAAGTTTGTTGAATAAACTATGTAGGATTGTTTCAAGGTTTACTTCGGAAACACTTTAAAACCATTTCTGAACTGGTTTAGGCAAGATCGTTGGATTATTGCGCCATAATTTCAGCTTTGTTTTTAGGATAATTTAGGACCATTTCGCTACTATTTCTTAACAATTTTAGAGTATATCGGGTATGTCGGGATATTTTCGGAATTGTTTTAAGGCTAATTTCGGGACTATTACAGGATAACTTCTGGATGTCTTGCGAATAATTAACGAACAACTTTTATATTGTTTTAGAAATCATAAAGAGAACTTTTTGGAGCATTCCTGAGCTATTTCGATATCACTTCGACACTATTTCCGTATAATTTCGTAACTAGAATGGAGGCTTTTGCTCCCGAACTTTATACGATCAATTTAAGGATTTATTTCAAGATTGCTTCTGGATTATTTTTCTAAAAGTGGGAACTGTTTTTTTTTTTTTTTCATATATCTGAGTCCATCCGACCTACAAACGTCAATAATATTTGAAAAAAAGAAAGTTCTGAAGGAGCAGAACCCCAAGTCACACACCTTATCATATTTACATATATACATTTCCATGTGCATAAGCATTTTCTTTGCGAAAAATATGCTAACGATACTTATCAATTGAATATTGTCGCCTACACCAATGACATTTGCCACAACAACTGTTACTATAACAACAATAACTAATGCTTAAATATAATGATAGAATTTGAAATAAAATAAAATTGACCATTGCCAGTCTTAATCCGCTTCTTTCTTTTATTGAACGCTTAACGTTGTTGTGACGACTGCACAGTGATCAATGTAAGATGTGAAATGTTCTTAAAAACCATATTGAGAATAGGCAGCTTTGAATGACGTGAATTGTAGGAGAGCCTTTACCGGACGGTGCCACTCTTTTTAGGAATATCCAAACAGAAATGATATCCGGATTTGTTTCAAAAACGAAAACTGAATCGGAATTAGGATCAAAACGATAAACAAAACCAAGAAACGAAACTGAGATCATAACTAAAACTGAATCCAAAAAACGACTTAACCAACGAAACCGGAATTGTCCAGAAACAGAAGCCGAAAATAAAGAAACTTAAACGAGACAGAAAACGAAACTGGAACCAACCTAAATTTGAAGTAAAACTGGATCACAAACCGAAAAAAACAAAACCGCAATTGAAATTGGAATTGTAGATAAAAACCATAATCGGAAAACCCCGAAATCCGATTCGGAAAAGTGAAATGAAATTGAAAGAAAACTGAAAACGGAACCGGAGCGGAATAAATTAAAGACATCCAGCAATGAGGGATCCGAAATAGGATCCGAAATCGAAACGCAAAGTAATAAGAAACGAAATGGGAACCGAAAACGAAACCGAAAGAGCCCTAAAACTAAAGCGAAACAGAATGCGAAACAGAAGAGAAAAACAAAAACATATAACGAAATCAGAATCGCAATATCAGTCGAAACTTAAAATAAGTAAACCTCAAACGAAACTGCAATTAGAATGGGAAGCAAAACCGAAACCCACAAACCCGAAAAATCTAACACGTCCAACGAAGCCGGAAATAGAATAGGAACCGAGATCGAAACGGAAAAAACGAAAGGGAAATAGAAATAAAAAAAAGAAACTATAATGAAAGTGAAACCGAAACCGGAAGCGAAGTTGGATCTGAAACCGGAACCAAAGTCGGAAAAACTGAAACTCGATTCGAAATATGCACCGAAATCAAAACTGGAACGAAACCGGCAATAAAACTGGGTCTCAATCTTATAAAAAAAAAAAACGAAAAAAAGGCAAAACCAATATTGGATATGAAACTAGACGGAAGCCGAAAGTCTAAGGCGAGCCGGGAAGCGAAATCGAAACCAGATAGAGCACCAGATGCGGTACTTGAAGCTAAGCCAAAAACGGAAACTAAGCCGAGATCAGAAACAAAATTGCAACTGAAACTGGAAACAAAACTTCCAAGTTGAAGCCGGCGCCGATGCCAGAACTTCGAAACAGTTGCCTTTACCCGGAATTGTAGCCGGAGCTTCAACTGAAACCAGTATTCGAATCGGGCTTAAAACAGAAATAGAAAATAGAATTCAAGTATGAAACGAAGGAAAAAAATCAAGAGGAGAAACCGAAACCGAAACCTCACCCAAACGCCCTACAAGCTAAGTTATAATATACCGATCTGGAATAAATTATATCTATCGCAGTAGGTGGTCGCCGTGGTTTGGTGGTAACGTGTTCCGCCTACAACACGGAAGATTCTGAGTGCACGCCCCGGACAAAGCAAAATCAAACTTTTCGAAAATAGTTTTTTCAAGTAGAAGAAAGTTTTACTAACAGTTTTACTTTACAGTTCCTCTTCTATGTGATATGAAAAAGATGGATAGTAACATGTAGTTGTCGCTGGGGTTGATCCGTTGTCACCATATAGAGGCAAACCTGTGAAGTGTTGATATAATTGGTCCTTTGAAAATACTATGGGTATGAAACAGTAACTGGTTAAATTTTTGAAGGAGTCCACACATTCAATTGTGAACTTTGAAAACTTTTAACAAGGTAGGCACTAGTATAGTACATACTAGGTATGATCCCTGGATTGTTTCATGGTCTTATGTGTACCGTTGCATAACTTGTTCCGGGAGCAATTTGGGACTTCTGCATCTCAGGACGTGTTCTAATAGTGATCCGTTTACACCAGTTGACATTCCACTTTGATGCAATTGTCACCGTTTGCCTGAAGGTTGGCTATTCAACTCCGAAATTCCCAAAACTGACGCCGTGACCACAATATGAAGTTATGCTATGTTACATTGCTGTGTTCCGTTATGCTATGTGATGTTTGTGTTGTAAATATATGATATTCTGATTATGGTAGTCGTCAAATTTCAAAGACTTCACAAAATCTAAATCATCAGAAAAATTCAAACACAACTCACTGTCTCTATTAATTTACAAAGTTCAAAATTGAATTTCTTTTTTTGCTATCAATTGAAACGGAAACGCATACGTGGCAAACAATATCCTTAAGGACATCGAATATAAAATAAAACACATACACATACACACAACACACATTTATTTATTCATCAAAAAAATAGCTGTCGCTATTGGAATCATTATTATCATCATCGATTTCGGTCGCACATGTAGAAAGTCTATCGAAGGCTGATGAACAACAACATGAAGTGGACAAGCGAGGGCTGTAAAAGCCATTGATATACGAGTGACCCATTCAATTAAGCATGAAAAAAAGTTATGCATGTAAAGAAAAAAATGTGTAACCCAAGGCTATTGCGAATAAAAGAGACATATAGATTTCCAGAAATAAAAAACAATTTTTAAGTACTGAGACAACAAGGACATTGCAAAAAAGACACTTACCACTTAAGGAGTGCCGCAACAAAACACGCATCACTTGTCACAGACACCCACCCCTTCATGTATTTATGACGCACGTATGTGTACTGCATATATGTATGTATGTGTATGTGTATTAGACAGAGTCGAAAAAAATTTCCAAAAGAGTGGATTTCGGTACCTGGGCTGCACCAGAATCCGATTTCAATGGAAGCAGAATATCTAGGGTTAAAGTGGACCCTCCCGTTGAATGCTCATCTAGATGATACTTTCAAGAAAACAACGCACGTTACTCTGTGGCAGAATATGTGGGCTATCTCCCAAATGGTATACTGGACATTTAAAATCGTTGTGAAGCCGGTAACTATTGGCTTACTTAGTTTGGTAGCCAAAGACCACGTACAGAAAAGTAATAACAAATTTAAGCAAACTGTATCGGCTAGTGTTCATCAGCATGATGCGTGCGATGAGAAAGTCCCTACTGATGTCACTCAGTGCCTAAGTGGAAATACCTAATTCTATCCTTATTCTAAAAGAGAAAAAGGCAACACTTGCTGCATAAGACTTTACCAAATTTTTTTGAGCTGAAGAGCGGAAATATCAAAGGGCATATGAAAAATAAAATTCATAGAAAATCCAATATTGCAAATATGTGCTGCAAATGGTCCCTAGGGCTAGAACCTCACGAAATTTTGAGGTGTTCATTGTGGACAGAACTCTTTGGAAAACAGGGAATCTATATACTGGCCTTGACTCAGAGGTCTAGTTAACGGATGGATCACAACTTGATGACGAAAAAATTTTAGATGGTATGTAATGGCCGAACTTCTTAGCTAGTGGATAAATTCATTAGAGTTCTAAATGATCTGGGTGCCACAAATTAAGTTTGTTTAGGATGGGTTACCTGGCGTAGTAGTTACCGTTATCATGAAGGTGGTTCGTCCGGAGCGAGGCTTGGCCATTGCACTTCGGCTGAGTTGACCTTCGCGAGTATTCGTAATGCAAATAGCTAGTGCGTGTAATTTTTGGTAGCCGGAAATGGTTCGCGCCGTCCCGACAAAAATATGTGTCCCTCACATTTCTGGGGGCAGCCACTTTAACCTAACCTAACCTAGGATGGGTTTTCAGGCATGCAGGGTGTTATAGCAGCAATCTATGGTACATAGCCCTTCCGTGGATTTACAAAGGCACACACTAGGAAAGCCATAAGTCACTGGTAAACAAAGCGTTACAGTCAATGATGGCAAATTCGTACAAACTCATTAATCTAAGCAGAGCGGAGCTACGAGCTCTCACTGGGTACTCTGTGGGACACTGCAGTCTACAATATTACAATTAAATCTTTCAAACACCCAAAGCTGTCGCTTTAGTGAGCTGGAGGATGAAACACCGCTTCATATTCTTTGCTAATGGGTCACTTTGGTAAGGTAGAGACTCTCCCCCCTGAAGAGGTACTGAAATATATTAAAAGATACTAGTAATAGCCTGAACGGTCAAGCACACTAGATCTAAATAAAGGTCGCAGTGCAACGAGGTTTAATAATCGAAATAAAAAGCTTCAAAAATTATCATCATTCGATCAAAAAATAAAACGAAAAAAAAGTTGTTTAAAAACGTTTTTCAAAATAAAACTTGGTCCTGGACAAAAGTATATGAAAACAGCGTCAGAGCTCAAAAGGATATTAGAGGGAGGTAGCAAGTTTCTCAAGGCCAAATAAATGGCGCACCAATCTAAAAAATTGCCTTCAAATAATCAATTTCTGCCCGTATTTCCCGCCATCAGAAACACATTTTTCAACACTCTCTAAACATAAACTTCAAATTTAGGGACGAACTTTTGAAATTTTTTTTTTTTTTGCCCTGTCTAATGTACATATATAGTTATGTATAACCATGTGTGCGTGTTTATATTTTCTCGTGTCCAGGATATCGCCATGTCCTAACCGTTGTTATTGAGGTGTAATACAATTTCGTGCCATGATACCCCGATGATGATGATGATGTGCAGAGATGGACACCTCCATTACTAGATCCTTACGCGTTAAAACATGCAGGCACACATATGTTCATACATAAATACACAAGCTCGAATATCACATACATACATACATAGACTGATAGTATTTGGGTGGAGGCGTATTGTTATTACAATGGCGCACACAACGTTTATTATGCTGATCACCACGACTATGCGGAGACAATGCCAAGTCATGTTGTACTAACGAAAGAATACGAAAGAGTACAAATATGTATCGATGTTTGTTTCGGAAATGTTGCGCGTGCGAGTTGAAAGCAGCAGAAGTTGGCGGCCACATTGCATTGAGAGAAACGACCCGACCGACGACTGCCCACAATTGGACACATATGGCGGTAAAAAATTGTTGTTGTTTCACTTTTTCGATTTTTTTGCAGTTTTTTTTTTTTATTTTATACGATATCTTTTCATTATTCTTGTCTTTTTCCGTTTGGTTTTTATTGCCTCGCTTGACCAAATACCTTGAAATGAATGGAATGGACGCAAGTGTGTGACATAAAGTTGCAATTGAGCCAATTTGTAAAATTGCTAAAAGGACATTAATACACTTAAATATACTCGGCCATGTGTGTGTAAGTACGCCGGAAGTACACGTGGAAGCATTTTGTATGTAGTTGCAGGGAAACGGAAGCTGAGAGTTATTGAGAATATTTACAAAGGCAAAACAAATATTTAGCAGACGAGGGAAATTTTTAAAGAAATTCTTGAAATTTTTGCGAGTTCTAATCTAATATATAAAATTCTTCTATCACGGTTTTAGAGGCTTAACTCCTCCGAAACGGCTTAACCGATTCTTATGAAATTTTGTGAGCATATTGGGTAGGTCTGAGAATCGACCAACGTCTACCTTTTTTTTCGCTACGTGCCTAGGGTCTTGAGACCAAACGTGGACCCGGGTACCCCTAGAATGTGTTTATACAATATGGATATCAAATGAAAGCTGTTGACGAGTGCTATAGTACAGGATAATTTTCATACCCCTGTGTGACTAGGGTCTCGATATATAGGCCAAAACGTGGACCCGGGTACCCCTAGAATTTGTTTATTCAATATGGATATCAAATGAAAGCTGTTGATGAGTGCTATAGTACAGGATAATTTTCATACAACTGGTAGGCTAGGGTCTCGAGATATATCCCAAAACGGGGACCCGGGTACCCCTAGAATATGTTTATACAATATGGGTATCAAATTGAAGCTGTTGATGTGTGCTATAATACGGAGTAAGTTTTATATCGCTGAGTGACTAGGGTCTCGAGATATAGGCCAAAACATGGACCCGGATACCCCTAGAATGTGTGTGTATTATGGATATCAAATGAAAGTTGTTGCTGAGACCTCTAAAGTTCATTGTGATATTCGATTTAGTCTCATCAACCTGGCAAAATTGATAAATATGCATGCGAAGCCGAAATAAAGACAAGAATTAATAATACCCACATACCTATTTACATACGTCCTATTCGATTTGCCTGAAATTTCGTATATAAATTTGCCTATATTGGTATTTACGATGCTTTTTTCCGGGAAGTATACCAGAGACGGACTGGGACTGGGATTAGGACTAGGACTGGGACTGAGACTTAGACTCGGAGTATGACTGGGACTGAGGCTCGGAATGGGACTGGAACAAAATACATACCACCCTCTGGGACTGGCAATAAGAGATGAAGAAGAAGGAGAAAAACTTGAGAGAGGAGAAAAGAGAGAAGGAGACTGAGAAAGAGATAGAATGAGACGAAGGTGGAGATGCGGCGAAAAAGACGGAGGGAGGAGTGAATAAAAAGGTTAGGAAAAAGTGTAGAGGGGTAGGGCAGAGTTAGACGGAAAAAGCTTATTAAAATGTATGCAGATAGGCCACATTTAGGGCAGAACAACGTCTGCCGGTTCTGCTAGTTTAAAATAAAAAACAAATAGATTTGAACGAAATCGAGCTTCTACCATCTAGGATGTCTTTTCAAGGAAGTTTAACCATCTTTCCTCCTCCGTGTTAACTGCCAATAAGAAACATACACTTTCATTTTTAGGACTAGAATTTGAGGAGAGCTTAAACCTGAAATGTCTGGACCATCAGGTGTGAGTAAAACTGCCCGACTTATTTGCAGTTTTCGTAAAGGCAAAGACTGATATCACTGCCGCTTAAGCAAAGGACGGGCATGAACGATGGAATGATTATTAGGCATCAATACACGCCGACTTTTATTTAGATCTATTGTGCGTGACCTTTGAGCTGATTACTCTATGTGGCAGCTTTTAATGTATATAAATACTTCTTCATGCTTTTTACTTCATATCACAAGGGAATTTAGATTCACGCCACCTGCCTTGTCAGAGCGACGCATTCGCAGAGAATGTGAACTGGCGTTTAATCTTCCAGCTCACAAAAGCGACAAATTTGTGTATCGAATGGATTAACTTACTTAGGTAGTTTCGTAGACTACAGTGTCCTCTTTAGTACCCGGTGAGAGTTCGTAGGTCCGCTCTGCTTTGATTAATGGGTTTGCCTAATACTCTCTTTGCTGGGAGTATAAAAAATTTGGCTTGTCTTTGCACTGCGCAGTCAATCTTGTGTTGTCTGAACTACTTTGTTTCCCAGCTCCTGCTTGGAAAGTTATTTTGCCTGTTCATTAGATTTATACCCGTGAACCTATCCTGCCAAAACCTTTTATTTGCCTCCCACACCAGTTAGGACTCCAATACATTCCTCCACTAGCTAAGAAGTAGTTGTGTATGATTTCAAAGCATGCGGGGCTGCCTGGCCGACTGACATAATGAGGACACTCTTTGAGGCTAAGTCTCGAAGATAAGCCTCTCCGTAGGCATTCTCTACCACAAACTTCTATTGCATGGATTTCTGTATGAAAAAGTGGGATAGCATCCTGCTGGTATCGATTTCTTGAAGTTCGGCCTATAGACACCGGCTCCCGCTTTTACGTCATCAAGTTTCAATCGTCCCTTGAACCAGACCTCTGAGTCAGGATCAATATATGAATTCCCTGTTTCTCAAAAATTTCTGTTCACAATGGATACCTCAAAGTTCCGCGAGACTCCGACCATATATGGGTAGTTGCACTGTATGGTTTTTCTATGAGTTTTTTCATTGCTTTGAAATTCCGTGATGTTTTTGCGATCTTCAGTTCAAAAATAACAGAAGGACTATAAAGCCTTGACACGTTATTGGTTTTGTGATGATAAGAAGACTTTGGCGCGCCAAGAACTGTCGTTCATGGCAATATAAAAATAGATGATGCGGCGGACATAAGCACTCATGGAAAGAAAAAAAGTATGCCCTTCATTGACCTGATGATTTAACCGAGCAGTAGGTCACCACCGCGGACCCCAAAGGATTTCGTCGAACTCGGCAAACTAACAGGTAACATCATTGCGCAACAACGAGTGGTTTATAGGGACGCGAAGAGGAAAGAGAAAAGCATACTTAAAGAAAGAAACGTGAGAGCGAACGGCGTGAATGCGCGAATCCTCGGATGCTGGTCGATAGGAATAATGCCCGATTAAACCTTCAGGCCATCCCCAAGTTTCATGAGGAGCTTGGGGTCTCCAGAGCCTCGTCTGTTAGTAAGACAGGATTCGCCGCGGATAGGTGAGGTTGACAATTGTATTTGGAGAAGCTGTATATTGCGCTGGCAACCTGAAGGGTTGCACTACACAGCCCCTTGATTCTAGTATTTTAATCGCCTCTTACGATAGGCATACCTACCGCGGGTATATTCTGACCCCCTAACCCACTATCACCATCAAGGCCTAATTTAAAACCATATGACATCTGCTCTGCGTACACCGTCAGCTGGGTGCAACTCAACATGGAATTAAGTCCGTGATACTCATTTAAAGCCCTTATTAGGAGTCCCCGAAATGTCTAGTAGGACACCTAAGGCATACTCCTTGAAGTCCAATGCTTTTCATTGACTATGGCATTCTCCTTGCGGTATTTTGATAAACTGTAATAAAGCTCATAGTCTTTTTATTTCGATGTTATATGGTAACCGAATATTGTGCGGCGTTTCTTGAAATAAGTAAAAATAACTAAATGTAAGACGCGATAACCTCCGAAGAGATTTTAGGCCGAGCTTCTCTTCCAATTTGCGTCGTGCTTCTCTTGATTTTTCCTACAAATTGGCCGGACGGGACCTACATGTTTTATGCCGACTCCGAACGGCATCTGCAAGGCAGATGAGTTTTCACTGATAGCTTTTCATGGCAGAAAATAATTAATATTTATATATAAAGTAACCATAAGGCAAGCCATCGTTTGTTACTATTGGCCTCGTGAGTCGCTTGTTAGCCATGTACACGCCGACAACAGTGGGTCTTTTTATACTCAGTTGAGCAGAGCTCACAGAGTATAATAACTTTGATTGGATAACGGTTGGTTGTACAGGTATAAAGGAATCGAGATAGATATAGACTTCCATATATCAAAATCATCAGGATCGAAAAAAAATTTGATTGAGCCATGTCCGTCCGTCCGTTAACACGATAGCTTGAGTAGATTTTGAGGTATCTTGATGAAATTTGGTATGTAGGTTTCTGGGCACTCATCTCAGATCGCTATTTAAAATGAACGAAATCGGACTATAACCACGCCCACTTTTTCGATATCGAAAATTTCGAAAAACACAAAAAGTGCGATATTCATTACCAAATAAGGATAAAGTGATGAAACTTGGTAGGTGAGTTGAACTTATGACGCAGAATAGAAAATTAGTAAAAATTTTGGACAATGGGCGTGGCACCGCCCACTTTTAAAAGAAGGTAATTTAAAAGTTTTGCAAGCTGTAATTTGGCAGTAGTTGAAGATATCATGATGAAATTCGGCAGGAACGTTACTCCTATTACTATATGTATGCTTAGTAAAAATTAGCAAAATCGGAGAACGACCACGTCCATTTTAAAAAAAAAATTTTTTTAAGTCAAATTTTAGCACCAAATTTAATATATTTACAGGATATAAGTAAATTATGTCAACATTCAACTCCAGTAATGATATGGTGCAACAAAATACAAAAATAAAAGAAAATTTCAAAATGGGCGTGGCTCCGCCCTTTTTCATTTAATTTGTATAGGATACTTTTAATGCCATAAGTCGAACAAAAATTTACCAATCCTTGTGAAATTTGGTAGGGGCATAGATTCTATGACGATAATTTTTTTCTGTGAAAATGGGCGAAATCGGTTCAAGCCACGCCCAGTTTTTATACACAGTCGACCGTCTGTCCTTCCGCTCGGCCGTTAACACGATAACTTGAGCAAAAATCGATATATCTTTACTAAACTCAGTTCACGTGCTTATCTGAGCTCACTTTGTATTGGTATAAAAAATGGCCGAAATCCGAATATGGCCACGCCCACTTTTTCGATTTCGAAAATTACAAAAAATTAAAAAAAATGCCATAATTCTATACCAAATACGAAAAAAGGGATGAAACATGGTAATTGGATTGGTTTATTGACGCAAAATATAACTTTGGAAAAAACTTTGTAAAATGGGTGTTATACCATATTAAGGAGAAGAAAATGAAAAAGTTCTGCAGGGCGAAATCAAAAGCCCTTGGAATATTGGCAGGAATACTGTTCGTGGTATTGCATATATAAATAAATTAGCGGTATCCGACAGATGATGTTCTGGGTCACCCTAGTCCACATTTTGGTCGATATCTCGAAAAGGCGTCCGCCTATAGAACTAAGGCCCACGCCCTTTTAAAATAGTCATTAACACCTTTCATTTCATACCCATATCGTACAAACAAATTCTAGAGTCAGCCCTGGTCCACCTTTATGGCGATATCCCTAAATAGCGTCCACCTTTAGAACTATTGCCCACTCCCTCTTAAAATACTCTTTTATACCTTCTATTTTAAACCCTTGTCATACAAACACATTCTAGGGTTACCCTCGGTTCATTTTCCTACATGGTGATTTTCCCTTATTTTGTCTCCAAAGCTCTCAGCTGAGTATGTAATGTTCGGTTACACCCGAAATTAGCCTTCCTTACTTGATTCCTACTGATTTTCAAACTGATTTTCAGTATACATCTCACTTCTTGTATCTTCTTTTCGAGGCGATTATTATTGACTCTCTCGACAAATGTACCGACCATGTAAGGGAAAAAGGTCTATAACTGTGTGTCTCCGCCCGGCTTTTTAAAGGTCGTTATTATAAACCCAAAATCTCGTTTCCAATGTTGGAAGTTGCTCCAAATCAATATTATGGCTGGGATACAAGGTAAGCAAATTTCTATTTCAACAAAATGCGTACTTTCACCACTTTAAGGGGTTAAAAACATTCTTGAATTGAATCTGGAGTTTTGAATGCGAATTTGATTACATTTAAATGTGCAGCTGTTTGGAAATGATATACTTAAGCACATTTAAAATTATATAAGAACAATAGGGTGCGCTTTATTTGAATGATAATAAATTTTTGTTATGATGCAAATTAAGAATACGGCGAGAAATGTTTGTTTGAACAGAAAAACTTGGTGTGAGAATATTTTTTAAATGTAAGACGTGCCGCAAAGGCCTTTGAATCAGCAATACGAATTTCTACTATGAGTGAACTTAAGTTGACGGTAAAGGAATGATATTTTCAAGTACTTTCAATCGACTGCCTAGGCCTAAGGAAGAGGTCAAACTTCGTTTCATTTGATTTCGATTGATACTCAAACTACGACAAAGTCGGTTTTTGCTGTAAATCGCAATAAATTTCCGTAAAAATCAAGGGTCGGAATTGAATTTTTGGAATTTATAGCCATTATTTTATGGTTTAATCTAAGAACTGACCATGTTTCATGTTTTTTGTTGAAATTGTTAAACTTGAACGAAAAGGGCGGCTTCTTGTGGCTTTGATTTTATTTTTTTCAAAATCTAAGGAGGATGGAAACTTTTTCCTAATCAGCATAAAAAAATCTATCAAACCAAAAGTTTTATTAGTGATTTTGGGCCAAAGTATAGTTTTTATAAACTTTTTCAAAAGGAGCTTTTCGGCCGATAAATAAAAAGACAAAAACTTTTGTTTTTTCTTATTCTCCTACGCGTTTCGATGTTTTTATAACATCTTCATCAGGGAGTCTGGTTTATTCTAATAAAACATAAAACAAAAAAACAAACATTAAAAAGTTATTAATAACTAACATCAAGCAATAACATATTTTTTTTTTGGCTCAAAATAAGTCACACCCTAGTGCACACACATGTACGTACATTTGTATATATATTTGCATGTCTTTGAATGTCCTTTACAAATGGACTTGTGATGATGGATAATTTTGCTGACACACATGTTTGTGCGTCATGGATAAAATAAAAGGACCTGTGAGCAACTTTAGCTGCGCCCAGCTCTTATGGTTGTTTCAGTTTAAAAGCATTCGGCTGCTTTCTAATATCATGTGTGCATGTGGGTGGGGTTATGTGACATATGCAAATGTGTATTTGAATCGATGCGTATGTGTGTACAAGGATGTTAACGTTATTTAAATTTGTCTAAACTTTTATTTTAATTCCACATTTTTCTTTTATTTATTCAATAGAGTGTCGAAAGTGAGGACGTTTTTTATAACTAGCCCTGACCCATGGCGCCGTTAGCACAAAGTACATAAAAAAACAAAGAATGCCAAAGTTTCTCTGAAAAAAGTAACATTCCGTTGTATTGAAAATTATAATTTACTTTTGGTATTTAATATCGAAGTAGTCCTGAAAGAGTTCCCAAAGCAATACCCATATGACACTAAAAAAGTGCCGACACGATTCCGAAAATAATTCTGAAATGATCACTAAATAAACCCGAAAATTGGAATAATCCCGAAATCTAATCTCGAGTTCTTTTTAAACAATCGCAAAATAATATCAAAATGATGCCGAAAACAAGCAGTCCCAAAGTTTTACCGAAATATTACCGATGCGATACCTAATCAGTCACAAAATTAGTCACGAAATTACCCCGGAAAAAATTCCGAAACGGTCCCATCATTGCCCTGATATGATATCGAAATGATATCGAAAATATCTAGAAATTATCACCAAATGATGCCAAAGGGTCGCTGAAATTATCCAGCAAACAATCCTGACATAATTACAATATGGTTCCGACATTATCCCGAAATAATCCATAGGATACCGAAAACAGTTCCGAATACCGAAATAGTCACATTTTCTTGATAATCTTAAAGATAATTCCTAAACTATCCCTAAATGAAACCGAAGTATCCTGATATGGTCCCGAAAACAATCCATAAATGATCGCGAAATTGTCCCAAAATAATCTTCCGAATCCCGAAATCGTCCTGCAATAATTCCAAAATGTTCCATAAAACTTATTGACATCATCCCGAAATAATAGCAAAGCCCCAAAATTATCTCGGAAGAATATTGATAAAAATCCCGAAATAATCCCTAAATGGCATTGAAGTGTCCCTGTAATTATCCAGAAAACAATTTTGACATAATTTGAAGATATTTCCGACACGATCCCGATCCCTACAGGTTATCTGAAAAACAAATAAATAAATAAAAATGAAATTATCTCGTAATAATATCGAAAAAAGTCTCGAAGTTATCTCTAAGTGATCCCGTAATATCTATGAAATCATCCACAGTTTGTACATTATTTAAAGTTTTGCCATGATCCCGAAAACCATTAGGAAATTATCTCTAAATGTTATTGAAATAGTTCCAATGATCCCAACAACAATCCGAATCACAAAGTTATCCTGATATAGTCACAAAATGATCTGGAGATAGTCCTAAAATGTTCGAAAAAAATTATTCAAAACATCCCGAAATAATCGCATTTCCCTGAAATTATCTTATAGCATTTAATATCGAAAAAAAACCCCAAATTAGCTTTAAATAATCCCGTAATATCAATGGAGTTATCCAGAAAACAGTCTGTACATTATTCAAATATAGTTTTGCCATGATCCCAAAACAATCCAGTAAATATCTCTAAATGGTATCGAAATAATCCAAATGATCCCGAAAACAATTCCGAATCCCAAAGTTATCCTGATTTAATCGCAAAACGGTCTGGAGATTTTCCTAAATCTTCCATAAAACTTTTTGAAATAATCGCATTACTCCTAAATCATCTCGAAATAATATCGAAAAAAAATCACGAAATTATCCCTAAAACAGAACGAAGTGTCCTTGGCATTACCCAGAAAATAATCTGATGACATGATTTGAAGACAGTTCCGACATGATTCTCAAAACAATCCAGATATGATCTCAATATGGTCCCGAAGTAATCGAAATGATCTGGAGAAGAATTGTGAATTACGAATCTATTCTGAAATTCTCCTGAAATGTTCCAAAAAACTTACTGAAGTAATCATTTAGTTGTCGTATTTTCTTGAAATAATATCAAAAAACCCAAAGCTATCCCTAAATGGTTCCGTAATAATCCAAATGATTCCGAAAGCAGTTCTGAATCCGGTATAATTCTAATTCTGAAATAATTTTGAAGCGATCTGGAGATAAGCTCAAAAAAGAAAACGTATCGATATCATCCGGAAGTAGTGGCGAAGCGATACAGAAAGTAATACTAAAATAAACTGAGATGACGAAATCATCTCGAAATGCTTCCGAAATGATTTTGGTATAATCCTTTCTACAATCCCGAAGTAGACTTAGAACATTAGTTGGCAAGAGAACGTACCGATTCTTTGGATTTCGTTGATGCAAGTTAGATTTAACCTTTTATAGACCGAAATAGTTTGCTTCCTCTTTTCACTTTTTATGGACCTAAATGTTAATTTGCATAGTTTTTAGCAACTTCACGCTACACAAAAACATATGTACATATGTATGTTTGTAAGTTTATATGTAAATTATAAGAACATAATCCTATCAACCTAACGGTAATGTTTTACAAATGCATACTTATGTTTAACTGTACACCTACGCTATATACATATATAGTATATATATATATTATATACAAATAATATCCTTTCTTACTTCATATTTGCATTTGAAAAATGTTTTTTACTAAAACTTACTTTTACTTTGTCTTTACGTAGAATAACCTTTGGCTATCAAAAGGTTACTACCGGAGTTACTAACCAACAATTTCCACTTAGGTACATACATACATACATACTAACGGTTTATGGAATGAGTGAAAAGTTGAAACTTTAGACATTTACATACCTACATATAGCATAAAGTTTCTCAAAACTTTTTATTATACATAAGCAAATATGTATGTATCTTTTATAGAAAATACATCAAACTAAAACCAAACAAGTAAGGAAGTTAGGTGCCGACTCAAACCGGACATTATATAAAGCGTGATTTTTCTTTCACCGATAGAGGATTCTACTTTTCAATTTCCCAGTCGAACCAAAGAAACGCACGTTGTCAAGCACTATTCTCCTTTTCGTTTCGTGGCTGGCGTAGTTTTCGGTGCTAATTCTTGATATATGACGTTGTTCAACTTTTCGTATTCATATCTGTCAGTAGCTACTACATCGTCTTGTTCTAGGTAGAACTTTACATTCGTAACCCAAATTCCCAAACATTTTGAATTAAATTTGTTGATTTCCTTACAGGTTGATAGCGGCTTGAGCGCATTTATATATTTCAAATGAATATAACGATCATGGATGAAAGTTCGTGCCTTAAGTCTTTCGTATTGTAACGAATTCTGAGGATTCCTGATATTTATGCACCTTCTGCTAACGTTCGATTCGCTAAGCTGTTGAATAAATCACTCCAATATTCAGTATTGCAAACTGGTCTTTATTTAGATTACTTTGGGAGTAGTACTTCACAATTATACTTTCAATCCTTGAGAGATTTTGTATGGTAAATGTAGCAATAGGAGCGAAGCCAGGGCACATAATTCACTAATATATGTTCCGGGGCACAAAGCCAAGTACGTCCACGATATCCACCAGGTACGGATTCAGCATCACCTTATTGCCAGTGTAGATGTTGGACGAAGGGTTCGCTTATCTCAAACATGGCCAGTCGATATAATTTGCATAAAAATACTGTAACGAATTTACTGCAAATCCTCTTATTTGCCCTTTTGCTAAGTTCGTATCGCTAAACTGTTGAATAAATAACTCCAATATTGAATAATGAAAAAATGGCCTTTATTAAAGTACTTCACAATAACACTTATACTTTGAAACTAGCTGGCTTAATAACCAAACTGACTGATAGCTTAAATGAAACTGATATATTGCCCGACAGATAGCGTGCTTAACTGAAACTGCCCATAGCGCCTCTACCGCTGATACTTTTATACTATGTGATTTCCTCGTGGCATCTCCTAGGCGCTTCCAGAATTTTACTTAGTTATAAATTTCTGAGCTACAACTACAGATGTATAATTTTTATAGCTTTTCTCATACCCCATGCGCTTGTATGTGTGAGCGACACTTCCCCAATCACAATTGCATACCTTTAGGAGCATTTGAGATAAGATATCTGCATGGGCTTGTGCGTTGCTCTCAGCTGCGTGTACCTACATATGTGTAGACATAATGATTGATTCGTTTATGTAGATCAATCGTGCGGGTGAATTGATTTTTCATTTAGTCGCTTACTAGCAAGCAACGAGCTAACAACAAGCATATGTATCGCGCATAATTTTTCATACATATTTTCATACCGATCAGCCGATACACACTACCGATATTGCTACGCCAAGTGCCAAGCGACGACTAATGCGGCAGTTACCCACGAACATACGTAGAAAAAACGTGTCAGCTGACACGACCTATCTTATGAGTGTGCAATGTAAACGAAAACTCACCGACGTGCAACGCCCGTACGTACGTAGCACGGAACGTAGAAATCAAAACAATTTTGATTTTTTCTGTAAGAACGTGTCAGCTGATCGCTCTCTCACTAGACAGAGTTGCCTAGTAAACTTTTGTGCGCTAATTTTTGACCGTTTGCAATTTTATGCAAAAACGCCTAATTAAAGTTTGAAAAATTGTGGAAATAATTCGAAATAATTATGTAAAAGTGCTGATTATAAATATTTAATATATTTATACTTATTTAATATGTATTCCGGCCTTTTACAATATCAAAAATTTAATTGGAAAAATTTGATGTTTCCATAAGCATACATGCAAAATGATCAATGGCAACAGTGCTTATCTGTAAACAATACACACACAAATCTGTTATGTACATGTACACAGACGTACACATTGATTCCTACGGGCTTGAGAGTTCGGTCAAACGTGCTTCGTACGACAAACGTCCTTACGTACGGCACACGTCGGTGGGTAACTGCCGCATAACTCAATTAACGACGACAGAGCGAATCATATGCGTGTGAACTGAGAGGGCACAATTGTGCTATGAAATGTATAGCCCTGATGTAGATACATAATGATTGATCTATGGATGTGCATGCAAGGCGCTGCTTAGCATCGGCTTAGAGATGGCAGCACCCCTTAGTTTTTGTAATATTCGTAACAATACTAAGAACTCTAACCCTAGGTGTCACGTTGTTGGAGTTTGAGGCTGAAAAGACCACTTAGGGGTCACCTTTGACAACAAGCTTTTATGGAAACAGCACTGTGATGACATGTCGTCTAGGGCTGCTAAGTCTATAACGGTGTGGAATTGTTTTGCGGGCAAGTAATGAGGAAGTGGCCCTATCGACCTATCCCCATTCTGTCTGCTGAAAAATTTCCATTGAACATCGCACAAGAGGGTGCTGGCATTTCTTATCGCAACACGAATACATTACGAGGGGATTTCCCGATCTCTCGCCTTCCGAGGGATAATATCTTTTAACGGATGGGCTTTAAGAATATATACAAAGTCAAGATGTGTAACAGGCCAGCATGAAATGTCATCAAAATAGATAACATCCACCGCTGCTACAAAATCGTATGATATATAAACGTTTCAAGAACATTGACCTTACAATCACTTCAAATGGCCATAATGTCAACTGGTCTTATGACCACTTTAAATGTACGTTTAGCTGAACTGGTTTTTCTTTTTCGAAGAAAATCTCGACGCACTAATCCGAACTGGAATGAAATCAGAAATGTGGAAAATGAGCCGCAGGTAAAAATTTTAATTAAAATATTGTGAAATTTTGCATTACTAATTTTCATTATGCTCCTTGTTGAATAAGTTGTTGTTGTTGTTGTTGTAGCGATAAGGTTACTCCCCGAAGGTTTTGGGGAGTGTTATCGATGTGATGGTACTTTGCCGGATACAAATCCGGTACGCTCCGGTACCACAGCACCATTAAGGTGCTAGCCCGACCATCTCGAGAACGATTTATGTGGCCACATTAAACCTTCAGGCCATTCCCTCCCTCCCCACCCCCAAGTTTCATGAGGAGCTTGTGGCCGCCAGAGCCTCGTCTGTTAGTGAAACAGGATTCGCTGCGTATAGGTGAGGTTGACAATTGGGTTTGGAGAAGCCATATATTTCGCTGGCAACCTGAAGGGTTGCGCTACACAGCCCCTTGAATCTGGTATTTTAGTCGCCTCTTACGACAGGCATAAATTCTTCTTATTTCATGAAAATCTCAGGCAATCAGAAAATGAAAAAAGCACCTCCAAAGTGGAAAATTTGGATATTCGGAGTGAACCCAGAAACTAGTAATAGAAAAGGTATAGACGAAATTTTGGAATAACTTATTTAATTTCAATTGTTCCTAAATTTGACATCTTTTACAAATATTTCAGCACAACTTTTCCGGTCTGCACCTATTCGTCTTTTCATTAACTGAAAAAAAGAAACACTTTAGCGATATTAATCTGTTGTTAACGTCTTAATACTATGAGGCGCGAAAAAAAATAGTTTGCATCGCTTCTATTTTCCCTGGATCCACTTTCAAACACCCGCTGCCTATCAGGTACCCTAAGTATCGTATTTCCTTCTGACAAAATTTACTTTTCTTTACGTTTATTGTCAGACCTGCGTCTGTCAAACATTTTGCCACTTCCGCCAGCAATTTCAGGTGGTCTTCAAAATTTGTACTACATACCATCAGGTCGTCCAGGTAGACGGACGGAACGGCGAATGCTGTTTTTTCCTTGGAGGACTCTGTCAATTTGATCTGGAAGAACGCGTCCTTCAGATCAATGCCACTAATAAAATGCGTATCTTTCAGTCTGCTCAACAAGCCGTTGATATGAGGCAGGGGTATGAGTCCTTCTTAGTCACCGCGTTGACCTTCCTGGAATCTATGCACAGCCTAACTTTACCTGGTTTCGGGACCAGTACCACAGGACTACACGGAGAGTTTGATTCTTCTATAACTCCCAATTCGAGTAACCTGTCTAATTCGCTTAAGCTTCGGTTTGCCTCGGTGGCGAAAGAGGGAAATGTTTGCTTTTTATAGCAACGGCATCACCAGTGTCAATGTGATGCTCCACTAATTTAGTTTGCCGCAGGCCTAACTTTTCGTACGAAGGAAACGTCTCTATGACCTTTTGCAATTCTATTTTCCGAGTTGGTAACAATTCATGGAGGTTAAGTTCTTCTCCCTTTTCAAGTCTAACCTCTATGCACTCTACGCTTGGGAATATTTCGGGAGCTAACGCAAATGCTCTCCAAAAATCTACCCCGAAGTAAGCTTCTTGCAGAAGTGAAGGAACAAGGTAAAAACGAATAACCTTCGTGGTATTCTTGAAAGTGACCGGTAGGGATACTGAGCCTAAGATTTTTTGTTTGCTGCCACCCGCGGTATATACGAATGCATGTAAGGGCTGATAATCGATGCCGTTATCTCTTAGGAATTCTACTCCATTTTTTCCCAAGATGGAGACGTTGGCTACCGAGTCCAACAACCCTACAATGGAACTATCTTTTATCTTAGCCTTTACGAGAGGCCTTTCATTCTCTGTAAGCGTTAACGTGGTGGCTTGCAGCAGTCTACGCTCCTGTACTCTCCTGTGTTGCGCGGTACTCTCAAAATATTGTCCGATACCGGTTGTTGTTCGAAAAAGGTATGTCTTATTTGTTTATACCTATGTTCCCTTTCTTCTAGATTAGGTGAAAATTGTGTCTGGCAAGCGACATCCCTATGCTGGCGTCGCAGAATTCTGATCGGCTCGCCCATCGCGGATGAGGACGTTTGATTCTCGGATTCAGAACTATTGGAATTATCCGTACTGTCAGGGAAGGTTATTATCACGTTCGAGGATTCTTTCGCCAGGGTACTACTGCACCTCGAAAGCTCACCACCTCCATGCAGAGATTCACCCTCTGGTTCGGTGCACGGGACGACGCCTCGAGCACCAGCTGGTGTGGGAGCTATGATGCCGGTCGAGGGTCCCCCGCCTTCTCGCTCGGGTACTGGTTTCCCTGCCTGCGATGGTCTCTAGGGCATTTAGGAGTAAGTACTCCCTTATACCCACATTTAAAACAAAAAGGATTCCTAATGGGTTCCTCACAATACATATATGAGTGGCCCATTGCCTGACAATTCCAGCATTGGAATTATACGAGTAGCTAATGTAAAACATTCCCACTTACCCATGACTTGGACGCGGCAAATAGCACATCACATTCAACATCCCATCTCCACATTGCAACAGCACTCCACTCTTTTAACGTAAACATTTTTTCCGGTTTACCACCTTCATTTTCGTCGAATTGTTTGTCCATTGAACTTTCCAAATCTTCACCCCCCCCCCCCCCCCCCCACCACCCATCAGCCATTGTTTACAATTTTTCCACAAAATGCTGAAAACAAATGCGAATTCAATTTTTGTGAAGTAGCGGATAGCTGCTGTCAGAAAATGTAAACAACAACCACAGGGTGCTCTTGAATCTAATTTTGATGTGAATGTGACAATTCTGTTAAATTCCTCTGCTCGACACGAGAATTCTGTACATTTCTGTAGGTCGGCGTCACCTTCCGGTCAATAGCTGTACCAAGGGAATGTGACAAACCCAAGTTTCAAAATGGTGAGTCGCGGTATCGAAATGATGGAGTTGGTAGGTCGCGTGATTGCATTGGTGAAGATTAGTCTAAATTGCTACCTCAGAAACGCAACAATATTTACATAGGCAATAATGTTACCTCAAAGAAATTAAAATTATTAAAATTTAAAATTTAAATTTAAATTTTAATTTCTTTGTCATAATTTTAATTTCTTTGGTTCCTTCAACAGAGCTCTAATAATGTTACTTCAACAGGCAATAATGTTAAAGTTTCTCGCTGTGTGGCAGCACTGCGTTTTCGAACTGTCAACAAAAAACATTTTTGTTTTCCCTTTCAACACTTCTTTAGTGCACATTGCATTTTGTGCTTATTTCCTGTTTATAATTTTATCAATTTGCGCAGGCGCACATTCAGCTGCAGCTAATTATTATTTTACATCAGTTTATTTTCATCTCAACTTCTATATTTTTCTGTTTTAATTTTTTCTCAACTTTCACTTTGTTGTGAATTTGTGGTGTTGTGGTGCGCTAACTCGAAGTTATTCTGGAATATAAATCAAACAAGGTCAAACGGAAAAGAATTCCAAAAACGAAACGTACGTGTTAAGAATACAAGAAAGCCTACCATTTTAGTGTTAACTTAAACCATAATTCAAAAATATCAAGAACCAAGTGTAGTTGGCTTTAAAAAGCAAGTAGGCGCAGTTGTGTGTTCGCCAATTCATACCTTTGTTGTTGCGCAAGCACCAATTGGATTATACGAAAGAGCACACACCACATTAACTACATTTGGTGCAGGTGGTGGTGGCATAGCATAGAACTAATTGTTAATTCATATTTTTGTTTAGCCTTCGACAGGTGTGGCGTGGTGCGGAAGTGTCTTTAACGTCAGAACGCAATGACCTCGCGATATGAGCGCATCAAAGCAGATTGCGTGTCACGAAAAATCCTTTGGGAGGATCCTGACTTTGCTGCAGTACAATCATCTGTTTTCTATTATCAAACGCCACCATTCACATTCCAATGGCGACGCATAGCCGAATTTGCAGATGTACAACGGGCGTGTTTTGTAAATGAAGGCGAGAATTTTGATGTCATACCCGGCAAAATGGGTGATCGTTGGTTGGTATCATGCCTGGGCGTACTACATTCGCTACGCAATCTATTCTATCGTGTTGTACCCGCCGATCAGAGTTTAGACAAAGCACATGGAGTATTTCGTTTTCGTTTGTGGTGGTGTGGTGAATGGGTAGAGGTGCTTGTCGATGACCGTCTACCCACTATCAATGGACGTTTAGCATTTTTACAACCACAGTCGTCACATTGTTATTGGGCGTCACTGTTGGAGAAGGCTATTGCTAAGCTGCATGGTTCATATGAAGCACTCAAATATGGTACAACGTTCGGATGGACTTAGTGATTTGCTTGGTGGTGTAGTAGAATGCATACCAATGAAAACTAGCCCAAATGCTACAGATCTGCTGCGTCCACAGCAGTTGAAATCACATTTGGAAACCACCTGCATAGTTACGTGTATTGTAGCAACTAGCGGCACAGCTGGCGGACACATAAAGAGTTCACCTGAACGGCTAGCGAATAGTATTGCTTTCAATGTCAACTACAGGTAAGTGAGCGTGTGTGTGCTTTAACGTGGGTGGACTAGTATGTATGGCTTAGTAAAATGCGCTGCTTTATAAGAGTATAGGGTATGTTTGTCAGTAACCGTAGCTGAAAGTATACAAAGATTAATAACTTCTAATTCTAGATGTTTTGATAACTGCGGTGCACTCTCCACTACCTTTGGACTGTTGCACGCGTATGCGTTAAAAGTTTTGAGAAGACGTAGACACCTGATAGCCAATTGTGTATGATGCTTGGAATTTGCAACGCACCACACATCTACGCTGCTCGTCTAGAGTAGGTGGATACTCACTCGAATATAACTACTACAACGAATGTCTGCCCAGAACTTAAAAGCTTTAGCATGAGTAGCAGGATGCCCGTCTGGCTTACTCCAATCTACTATTCGGAAATGCCCATCTGCAGTGCCGTGTTGGCCGTGGTTGATATCCTAATGTAAAAGAGCTTTTTTCCTTCAAAGTTTAGTTTCATTGCAGCCTGTTAACACGGCCCATAAAATGGAGGTATTAAACATACAAAGTGCCGGAGGTCAATACACGGTGCGAGAGCGATAGGGCCTCTACTACAGTGGCCATAAGAACAAACGCGATATTCGGAGCCAAGGTTTTGGGTTAGTGGTGGAAACGAAACTTCGCCGCCAAGTACTTAAGCAGCTATAGACGGTGCGGACGAAAAGGACAAGAACTCCTTCTATGAAAAACTAGAAAAGACATACGATTAACGCCAGGATGGGCAAAGAAGGGGTCTTAGCCTCCACGATTTCGCCGCGGCTCGAAATGTGGTAATCTGCAGTATCTGGAACCAGCATTAAAAGATACACAAATCTACGTGGTCTCGTGATCGAAGATACCGAAACCAAATTGATCACGTGGTGATCGACGGTAGACAAAGTTCCGGTGTCCTGGATGTGCGCACCCACCGGGGTCGAAATATCGACTCGGACCACTGCTTTGAGCAGCCAGATACGTACACGCCTCTGCGCAGCAAGGAAAGTGCGCGCAGTGTCACAAGAAACGTTTGTCGGAAAACGGAAAAGGGCGCTGCGTACGTGTGTGCCAAAGCGTGCTATATTAGAGCGTTATAGCGAGGCGAAGGACGCAGAGAGACGCCTATGTAGAAGCAAAATAAACGTGTGACAGTACGCTGTAATTGCAAGGAGCTTCAAATGCTGGCTAATAAGAATAATGGCCGAAAATTCTATAAATACAATAATCCGGTGGGAACGGTAATGGCGACTTGGTAACTAACGTATAGAATGTGCTTAAAACGTGTAGGAAAATCTTCTCCTCATTGCTAGCCAGCGAGGGAGAAGACGAACCCGATACCCCTCGCCGATGACGGAAAACACGTGCAGGCACCCGAAAATGACGAAGTGAGAATGGCAGTATCACGGCGCCAGGCAATGAGTGAATACCAGATGAGCTGTTCAAACAAGAGTCTAAGAGTTTGTACAGAGCATGAATCAACTCCTATTCAAAAATATAGACGGTTGAACGCATGCCTCGAGATTGGAGCTCAAGTGTACTCTGACCAATCCACAAAAAAGGCGATCCCGCAAATAACACCAATTACCGCGGTATCATCCTGCTAAATACCTATAAGGTTCTATCTAGCGTACTGTGCTAAAAAGTAATGCCCTTAGTCAATAAACTTTTTGGACCTTGTCAGTGCGGCTTTAGACCTGGTAAATCTACTATAGACCAGATCTTCACGATGGGCCAGATCCTTGAGAAGACTCACGATAGAATCTACACTCATCATATTTTCGTCGACTTCAAAGCAGCCTTTGACAGCGCGAAAAGAAGTTGTGTGCTGCTATGTCTGAATTTAAGTTCCTGAAAGTTAATAAGGTTCTGTCAAATAACGTTGGGCAACACCACCAGCTCCGTAAACCCAGCGGAATAGGCAGCTTAGAATATACCCGCGGCAGATATGCCTGTCGTAAGAGGCGACTAAACTTCCAAACTGATTCAAAGGGTTGTGTAGCGCAACCCTTTTAAGGGGTTACCAACGCAAAATATAGCTTATCCAACCCAATTGTCAACCTTACCTACCTGTGGCGAATCCTGCTTGTTTAACAGATGAACCTCTGGCGACCCAAATTTTCACATGACTCTAGGGGGTGGGAGGATGGTATGGCCTTGAAGACTTCATGTAGTCATTCCCGCGATGGTCGGGCTAGCACCGTAATGGTGCTTGTTACCGGAACTTACCGTATCTGCATGCGGTAAAGGACCATCAACATCGATAACACTCCCCAACAACAACCAGCTCTGTAAGGACTGTGAAGGATCTCTCCCAGCCATTTGAGACTTCAGACAAGGCGACTCCCTTTCGTGCGATTTCTTTAACGAAATGCTGGAGAAGAGAATTCTAAACCGTGATGGTAGTATCTAAGGAGAAGACCTAAACCATTTGGTAGTATCTTTTTTAAGAGCGCACAGTTACTGGCGTTGACTGATGATATTGATGTTATTGGCCTTAACAAGCGTGCTTAGTTCTGCCTTCTCTGGATAAGATAAAGAAGCAAAAAAATGGGTCTTGCGGTAAATAAGGACAGGACGAAGTACTTGCTGTCATCCAAGAAAGAATCGGAGCATTCGGATATAAATGATACTGTGAAGGATCTCGTCTATTTGGGAACCAGCTTTAACAGCAAAAGCGATGTCAACTTAGAAATCAAATGGGGAGAATAACTCTTTCCAACAAATGAGACTTTGTACTGAATAGGCAATTGAAAAGTGAAGTCCTCTTGACGAACAAAAATCACGCTCTACAAGTCGATCATCATACATGTCCTTATGTTTGGTTCGAAATCATCACGGTGTCAAGAGAAGATGAGATGGCTCTTGAAGTGATAAAGAGAAAAGATCTACGGAAGATTTATGGTCCTGTCCGTGATGCCCACGTCGAGTATCGAAGGAGGATGATGATGAGCTGTTTAAGCATTACCCAGATATGACGAAAGTGCAGCTAATAAAAACCGTAAGGCTTAGCTGGCTATGTCACGTTATGCTAATGGACGAAGACGCTCCGTCCAAGAAAATATTTCCGTCGACACAGCTTTGGAAGCAGAGGAAGGGGGATACCTCCACTGAGATGGAAGAGGCACAGGTGGAGAAAGACTTGACCTCGGTTGGAGCTCCCAATTGGCGTCAGTTATCGCGAAACAGGGATAGCTGTCAACTAGTTTAGTAATTTCCTATTCATGTTTAGACTCAAGGGAAACGCAGTTTTTTCTAAATCTTGGAGAAGAGTTCTAACTAGTACCGATAGATCTAGTGTAACAAATATCGTCCTGGTGTGAGGCCGACCTTTATTAAGTACGTTATTTATTTGAGTGTTTATGCGCTTGTGGTGTGATATAGGGTGGTGGTCGAATTGTGCCTTTTCCGAAAATTTTTTCTCGGTGAAGCAAAAGCAATTCTCGAAGGTAAGTGAGTTTGGCTGGGCAGTGACCAACCACCGCAAAATAACTTGTCGAGCTTCAAAAAAAGTTCTCTGTCCAATCACTGGCCAATTTACCCTATACTAACTTTAATTTATAAGCATAACTTCTTTTGTAAATAGACCATGTATGTATGTTATATATTTTTCTTTTTATAAAGACTTTCCTCCCTGGACAAGGTGGAGACACTCCTGGGCGACGCAGTGCAATTGGTGCGTCTAAAAGATCCGCTCGCATGCAATGCCTTCGATAACAATGCTTTATTCGAAGGTGATTGGTCAGCGATATCGCCATCATGGGAGCGCGTGTCAGTGCAAGAACGTGATCGCCTCTTTAGTCAACTAGATGTTGGTGAATTTTGGATGTCATTTCTTGAATTCACACAAACATTCACCAACCTTGAATGCATCTATCTGGACGCTGACACAGCCAAAGATGAGCTAACCTTACAAGAACGACCGAAACGTTGGCAAATGAAAATGTTTCAAGGACAATGGAAACGTGGCGTAACTGCAGGTGGTTGTCGTAATCATGAATCATTTCATATTAATCCACAGCTATTGCTGAATATACAAGAAAAACAAGAAGTTGTGATAGCGCTGAATCAACACACGGCGGTGGAACCCAAAGTAATTGGCTTTACAATGTACAAATTGAATGCGGTGGCGAATGGTGGTAAAGGAAAATTTAGCGAATGTTTACCAAAAGAATTCTTTAAAACGCAAGTGAGCTTCTTGAACTCGGATTATGGCAATACGCGGCACGTGAGCTATCGTTGTGAATTGGAAGTGGGTCAATATGTACTCATGCCTACCACTTATGAGCCGGGTGAGGAGTCTAGTTTTACGGTAAGATTTTTAGGCACGGCACCTTTACGTTTGTCGTTGTTGGAAACACAAACAATGATGTTATTGGATCCATTCCCAGCGTTAAAAACTGAAGTGGAATCGACGACAAAAATTAAAAATGTATGTCAATATGAGCCGGTATTCATGCAATTGGCGGATGAAAATAAAACCATAAATTGTTTTGAATTGCATGAGCTGTTGGAGGCGTGTTTGCCCAACGATTATATAAAAGGTTGTGCCAATATTGATATTTGTCGTCAGGTAATTGCGCTACAAGATAAAACTGGTTCGGGACGCATTAATTTTTTACAATTCAAAACGTTTATGGTGAATTTGAAATCATGGCAGGGAGTTTTTAAAATTTATACAAAAGAAAAGGCCGGCATTTTACGAGCTGAGCG
The DNA here is from genome assembly GCF_040869045.1 of Eurosta solidaginis. Lineage (NCBI taxonomy): Eukaryota > Metazoa > Arthropoda > Insecta > Diptera > Tephritidae > Eurosta > Eurosta solidaginis. The sequence continues at coordinate 242,012,903 of NC_090322.1, forward strand.
TTTAAGGGATGCACTCTATGATGTCGGCTTTCAATTGAGCACTGAGATAATGAATTGTCTAATGCAACGTTATATACGAAAGGATGGTACTTTGCGTCTGAGTGATTTCGCTTCAGCGGTGCTACATTTGACTGCCGCATTCGATTACTTTCAACGCAAGGATCACAATCAGGATAATGTAATAGAAATTGAAATGTCCGACTGGATAAAATGTGTGCTGAGATGTTAAGTAGTAGTTAAGTGTTTTCCACTTTAATTTAAGTATATATATATATATCCTTATCAAATGCTATTTGTTGACCGGTGTGCTTCCTTATTTAATTCTCTACTCCTTCAAGTTTTGATATTGCTTTTTTTAAACATCGACTGCTGAGTGAAAGACTGCCCCCATTCCGGTTAGCGGTACGCAAACGTTTTTACATATTGTGAAAGTTTGGATGCCCTGACATTTGTCTATGTGATTCAGTCATGCCGAAACGGCTAAACTGAAACGGGATTCCAACGACCAATTACTTTTTATACTCAGCGTGCTTTGCACACGGAGTATATTAACTTTGATTGGAAACGGTTGGTTGTACAGATATAAAGGAATGGAGATAGATATAGACTTCCATATATCCAAATCATCAGTGTCGAAAAAAAATTTGATTGAGCCATGTCCGTTAACACGATAACTTGAGTAAATATTGAGATATCTTCACCAAATTTGGTACACGAGCTTATCTGGACCCAGGATAGATTGGTGTTGAAAATGAGCGAAATCGGATGATAACCACGCCCACTTTATATATATATATAACATTTCGGGACTCTCCGGATTATTTCGGTTTGGTTTGGTTTTGGATTATTTCGGTATAATTTTTCGGAACTTTTTTCGGTTTATTTCGAAATAATTTTGAAACTTGTTTTCGGAACTATTTCAAGATAATTTCGGGATTGTCTACGGAATTACTTTAGGATTATTGCGGCATATTTTTCTAAATTATTAAGGGCTGATATCGGAATAGTTTTGGAACTCCTTTTTGGGACTATTTGAATACCATTTCACTTTGAGATTATTTCGAGATAGTGGTCGAATAATTTTAGAATTATTTTCAAACTATTTCGGTAGTTTTTGATTATTTTCACGACTACTAAGAATCATATCAGAATAATTTCGGGACCATTTTGATGTTTACGGGTAGTTTTCAGGACTATTTCGATTACATCCTCGGCACATTTCGGCGCCGTTACGAGACTATTTCAGCATTATCTTCAAAACATTTCGGCATGATACGAGATTTTGAGATAGTTTCAAGATCATTTTCAGTTAGGATCAGTTCGGAATTATTTCGGTATGGATAATTTCAGGATTGCAGCTGGGATGATTTTGGAACTATCTGCGTGTTATACGGCCGTAATTTAGGAATAATTTCAAGATAATTTTGGTATTGCTCTCAGGATCATTTGAGCACTATTTTTGTCCCATTTATTCAAAGCTCGTTTCTTTATTGGCCGAGATGGCAACTGCAGCTTTGTTAGCCGGCGCTTGTCTTGGTTGAACAGCACACCAGCCCTCAGTTTGCCTCGATTTGTCTTCCTTAAAGCGGCGTTTTTGAAACCAATTCTGGGATAGTGCGATCTTCAGCCGATAAAATTCCAGAAAAGTGCGTTTTGAAAAAAAAATATTGAGATGGGAAGTATGCATACATTTCTGGGATGAGCGTTTTCGAACCGGCAGTCGAGTTAAGGCGAACTTCCACTCATCCGATATTTAGGTCAACTGTTAAGTGCAATTCTAACGTAGTACCTTATGTAAACAAAATTCAAATAACTAAAATGAATGTGATTCATAAAATCTACAAATTTCACGATAAAAAAGCAAATTAGAAAATAATGTTGGAAAATTTTATTTTTTAAAATAGAACATTTTATACACGCATAACATGAACTACATTAGTATGTATGTATTTGTAGCTTTAGAAAAAATTCACCTTGTTTTAGAATATAAAATCTTGTTCGCGTATATGTTTGTGTGTAATTCTATAATTATGCTAAATACAAATCAATATAACCGCAATGACTTGAATAATAAACTGTGTTTCGACACTTTTTCGGAATGTACTATCAAAGTGTTCTCTACATTTACTAGTCTACTTCAGAATTTTCAATGTACAATTCAGGTTCGTATGGTTTCGTACAATGAACTAAACTATATATAAACCAATGAACTAAACTATATATAATAAAGTATTTTGTTGTTGTTGTTGTTGTAGTTGTAGCGATAAGGTTGCTCCCCGAAGGCTTTTGGGAGTGTTATCGATGTGGTGGTCCTTTCCCGGATACAGATCCGGTACGCTCCGGTAACACAGCACCCATAAGGTTCTAGCCCGACCAACTCGGGAACGATTTATAGGAACTTGGGGTCGCCAGAGCCTCGTTAGTGAAACAGGATTTGCCGCGGATAGGTGAGGTTCACAATTGGGTTTGGAGAAGCTATATATTGCGCTGGCTACCTGAAGGGTTGCGCTACACAGTCCCATAAATCTGGTATTTTAGTCGCCCCTTACGACAGGCATACCTACTGCGGGTATATTCTGACCCCCTAACCCGCTCGGGGTATAAAGTATTTTGGTATTTTATATTGGTTTTTGTACTATGGATTGTACAAAACGCTACAAATGAATTCTGTGTATAAAAAATTTGAAAGTGCTACTCTATTAATAAACTCATTAAATTTAAAATAAGTATGTTATTATTAATATAATAACTTTACTGTCAGTTTTATTTAAATTAGTTATACTTAATCATAAACAATAACACATTTATTTTGTTACTTGAAATCATCTACAGTACCTTAACGACAACCACATTCCTTAGCGACAATTTGCGAGAAACGCATCAAATTAACGCTATCCTCATTTACTGAATACAATATTGATATGGACGCCAACTTGACTGGCACGCAGCATGGTTTTGGTAAGTGTGGCCTTTTCAAATGCATCAAAGTTTGTACAATTGCATGATTGGTGGCATTATTCATGGGCGTGCCTAAGGGGAAATTGCATTCACCTAAACAGAAATATGCCTCAAAAGTCTTCGGTGCAATTACAGATTTCTCCATACCCAGATATTTAAAATCCAATGTAAAATTATGGCGTTCACAGGCTTTTGGTTGATCAAATGCTCCACCGGCATGTTGTTGCATATAACCAAATGCATTAATTTGGCGTTTATATTGTTTTGAACGACGTTGTCGTTGCATTTTTGTCAATAAATCAGGACCATTAAAGTAAGCTGTTATAAATGGTTGTAAATCCAACAAATCAGTTGATGGCGCATGCGCCGCTACTAAGCCCACATCAGCTGCAGTAACCTGTTGTTGTTTTATATTAGCGCCTTCCTCGTCGAGCGTTGCATGTAGAGTGACTCCAATAAGTAATTCATTGCCATACAGTACATGTTGAAATGTGCGATAATGTAACCAATTTTTAAATAATTTTGTAACATTTAACTCTAACCAACCATGAAAATTGGTGGTGGAATTTAATATGGCAACATTAAGTAAATAATTTCCAAATGGCTGATAGACATTAATGGTAAAATTGCGTTCGTTGCTGCTCGCGCTATAGCGGCCAAGTTGCGGATTTTGATATAAACGTATAGCAGCATATTGAAGTTCCAAATCACGTGGTATTTCGTTTAGATTAAAGTTGAGCAGCATATCACCGGTGAGTGCAGACTTTGATTTCGCTTCAGGTGCGGCTGTAAATAAAGGTGACATTTTTGATTAGCAACAAACTAAATTAAAATAAGCACGAAGAACGTGACTTGTCCGGAATGGTGGTATTTACGAAGATTATATAGTGTTGAGCACTTATATTGCATATGTTCTGCTCTGACGTGAGCAGGATACTTATGGAATGACGCTGAACCGACTGTTTAGGGGATCTAAGCTGTGCTGAAATCAAAGACATTCTACGCTACATTAGACGAATAAATTGGTTAAACTTTCTACAGGAAGGGCTCTAGCCCTTATTGTGATATCACAATGGACAAGCCAGCCTCTGCTTTACTGTGGGGCACCCACTCTAACCTTGCCTATTAGATAGTGATTAGGAGCGGACTCCAAATGACAAGCTGTTACCATGTTTTATGTATTTAGGATATGTTGCTGTTGTTGTAGCGATAAGGACGCTCCCCGAAGACCTTGGGGAGTGTCATCGATGTCGGTGATCCTTCGCCGAATGTAGATCCGGTACGTTCCGGTACCAAGCCTGAACATCTCGACAACGATTTGTTATGACCACATGCGACCTTCCAGGTCATCCCGCTCTCCCACCTCCTATATCCATGAAGTGTTCGGGTTTTTCAGAGCCTCGGTTGTTTGTGAAACAGGATTCGCCACGGATAGGTGAGGTTGACAATTGGGTTTGGAGAAGCTATATATTGCGCTGGCAACCTGAAAGGGTTGCGCTACACAACCCCTTGAATCTAATTGGTATTTTAGTCGCCTCTTACGACAGGCATACCTACCGCGGGTATATTATAACGCCCTAACCCGCTGGGGGCGCATTTAGGATATCGTCAGTTGTTGTTGTAGCAGTGCTTCGCCCCATCCAATAGGTGCGACCGATCACAAATTGTCATCAATATCCTCTAACGGAGTCCAAGGAAGCTTGATGTTTCAACAGGGGTGAACCATAATGAGAGGGGTGTTAGAGGCGTTGGTTCACAATTACAATTAAAGAGATGGTTAGTGTGATGTGGGGACACATTGCAAGCAGGGCGTACATTTTGTATGTCGGGGTTGATTCTGGATAGGTAAGAGTTTAACCTTTTACAGTATCCAGATCGAAGTTGAGCTAGAGTGACTCGCGTTTCCCTGTGGAGTGTGCATTCCTCTTCCGCAAGTTTTGGGTATTGTTCTTTGAGTACTGGATTCACCGGGCAATTCCTGGCATAAAGGTCCGATGCCTATTTGTGGAGTCGCCTGAGGACCTGCTTGTGTTTTTTGGCTTCATACGGCTGAGTTCTCAGGTGCCGTATTTCCTCATAATGCTTTCGGAGATTACTCCTTAAGCCCCTCGTCGGTGTTGGCTCATCAATCAGATGTCTGTTGGATGCCAAGGTTTCTGGGTATTCAACAGGAACTGTTTCGTTGGCATCTCATTTCTCTCCCTGATGGGGAGTAACCCCATTTAATTTGTTGTGTCCCTCCCACAAATCTCGTCAGCCGTATGTTGCTGTTGTTGTAGCGATAAGGACACTTTCCGAAGGCCTTATTCGTATCGAAGAGCTTTATTGGAATATGTAATAATATGTTTTCCGATTCAATCATGCGATATGTTAGTTGTCAAACATAAAGACATCGTACCATATTTCACGGGCATATCTTAGCTATCACTCAAATTATGTTGTTAATTTCCATCCAAATTAAAACTGGAGAAAGGCCTGTATGTGATATCCAACTTACTTCTACTAGCGAATGTAATAATATTGTTGCATAATTCAATCTCACGACGATCGAATGGCGTAATAAAGTTGTCATTGATAAGTGAACGTTTGTAGCGCGATGCTTGTAAATTTCGTATAGACTCTGGTAGCTTTTCTACATCATCATCATCACTTATTTCTGTATACACTTGAAGCAGGAATTTTGTTGCAGAGTTTCTAAAAGCGCAAAACGAGGAGAATATGCCTTAATACAATTGCTTTTTACAAAGTAATACATATTTTCGAAATGCGAAAACTTACCTTAACGATGGCTGTCTTTTGAGTCGCTCACTAGCTTGCCTTAAGCCTAATAACTCTGCCAGTTGAGTCATATCATCTGGTACTCTGTTTTCTTCTTTTTGAGCAAGCGTTAGCATCAAATAACATAAAACTAAAAATGCTAAGCAAATTACTAAATTTAAGCGCCCCATTTTCGTTCGAATTTAATTTTAATACTGCAGTGCTTTGAGAAAGGATCTCTTTTATATAGCGAAATGTTTAACGAGCACAGGTCAATTTTGCCACTCATAATCGTGCATGGGCGATTAAAAGCAGGTATCTGCACTTTTACAAAAAAATTTGTTTGCCAAAAAGCGGTTAAATCTCATTTTGTTCTATTGTTTTAGAGTTTGCTTGATAATTTTTGTTACCTGAGTTTAGCATAGCTTTCCTTAGATACAAAATTAATTTGAAGCATTCATAATATAAATGGAGTAAAGGAAGAGTGTGATTAGTGAAAACAGAAATAGCTGATTTAAAGTTATGGACAACTCAATATAATTGCTTTTTCTTCACATAAGATGGATTTTTGTTGTTTATTAGGGCAGACATGCTTTAAGGGCAATATTATTAACACCAATATCTACCTAATAATAAACTCTCATATAATGGTTTCCTTTAGTAACAAATTATGCATATATTTTTAATTGACGTATAGAGCAAGTATTTATAGAAAAATAAAATATGTATGTCAAAAAAAAAGACCTCACCTTATATATCCGCCAATGGCATTATATAAAACTGTACATATACTTCAGCCTGTTCTTCGGATTGCATCATAAAATGCATTTCTAATAAACCACTCAAATCTGTTTTAATCGCCACCTTTGTTGCAGCCGCTAATGCTTTATGCGTTAAACGCATTTCATTATTGCGATAGCATGCCGAGGTAGTTTCGCGACAATTGAACAAAATAATCATATCACTAGTTTTAGCCACCTCAACGAATGTCTCTGTTTTTACAACACCCAATGTTTCAATTTTAAAATGCGGTTGCCTTGGCGATAAAGTTAAACGTATTTCATCTGCTGCCTTATTTAACTCTTGAAAGATATTTGCTAGAGCAGGTCCACGCACAAATACGACATTTAAACTTGGACTATCCTCATCAAGATTATAATCGATTACATCTTCCACATTCGTAGTTTTAATGGAACATTCTGAGGAGATGTCAACTTCATCATTGGGGCGCAATACCAGCACGAGCGGTGCACCATGTCCTTTGTAGAACATTTTTAAACTACATGGTGCGCCTGCATAGAGACCCAAACATTCTGAAATAATATTCATGTTGAGGCCAAAGCTTATTGTGTCCACGACATGAAATTCTGCAAAACATGATGCGGTCATATACAGGTTTGCTTGTACAGTTTGACCTTCTTCAACTGAGACGCGTAAACCATCTTCGCTTATTTGGAACTTGCCATTCTATATCAATAAATATATGTATTAACTATTTTGGTGGTGATACACACAGGTTATACTTACATTTTCAAAGTTCAATGCCTTTATACCGGCGTATAAAGTTTTGATTTGATCTAAACGCGCCACGAATTTGAAATTTTCATATTGACGCTGTGTTAACATTCTTAGATTTTTTAAAATGCCTCTCTCATAAAGTGTTTTTGAATGTTGCATTCGCACTTAGCTGCTAAACGTACGCCGCTTCACACGCTCTGTACTTAATCTAAGCTTTCGCTGAATAGATCCAAATAGCTTCCGTACATTCGATCTTGTAAATTTTTAAATTGAAGCTTTGTTACTGTTTCTACTTTGAATGTAGTGGGCGTTGGTTGCAACACCTGTGCCAAACGCAGTGCTAGTACATGTGCGCAAGTATATCTGCTACAATTCACATGTTCTTCGGTTGCAGTTGAGCCTGTCGCATGTATTTGTTCCTTTAACCCCAACACAAATTCTTTGAAATATTTACATGTACAATGATTAATATGTGGAAATAACCAAATTGAGTATTTATATTGTTGTGGTTGTTTTATCTGCAACTCGGCGATTTCACTTCCCTCATAAACGTACAGTTGTATATATTGTTCATCCAAAATGGTCAATGCATCAACGAGCACTGGCCCTAATAAGGCTTTGAGCTGCAGTAACAGGTGGTTTGTGTGCACATCAGTAGCTGAGAAAAGAAAAATTATTTACTATCATAGAATTAGATAAAAGAAATATCATACCTTCACCGTCCTCCAACTCGTTTATACTGCGTTTAAATTGTTGTAGTGCTTCGTCAATTAACTTTACAAAAATTTGCTTGGTTGTATGCAAATCCTGCGCCTCCACCTGCATTTGTGTTCCGGAAAAGACTTTTAGTTTTCCGTAAGGCAATTTGTTTTTAAATACTCATTGAATTAATAATTCAATCTGAAGTCTATTAAAAAACGAGCGGGAATGTCATCAGAGTTTTCTTATCTCGTCTTTTTACCCCTATTCGTAAGCAACTGGAACTTAAAGGCCCCACACATACGTTTTTTGATGCAGCATCGTCAAAGATGGCGTGCGCTGACAGATGAATAGATTTCATGGAGAGCGAGAGAGCGACAACAAGCGCGTCAGCAGCGGCATCTGACACGCAATTGTAGCCAACTTTCAACTTTTGTTGTAAGCAAACCATAATAAGAAGAACTTGACATTTGTTTGGCTACGAGTGCTTTCAGGCTTTGCAAGTATAATTATATTTTCCATGTTTATAACAGTGCTTTTTATATGTGAATGGGCAGGCCAAAATCAGTTTCAACTGCGAAGGTCGTGGTTTTCAAGTTTAGTTAAATTTTTATCTATGTAAGGTCTTCATTGATCGGCCAGTTTAACCTAACCTACAAATGTACCTATTGAGGATTAAAACAATTCACTACCTTATTGCGCCCTGTGCCCTGTCAACAGGACTCATATACTCGACATAAATTTACACATAAAACTAAGTTATCTCTTAATTTTCGAACTCACATCCTAATCCGTTCCTAGTAACTAGATTATTATTTCCAGGTAATTACCTTTCTTAGTATCGCTTATAAATCTTTCAAGCATATTTTGGGGAAGGTTGAAGATCGCCTAAAATCGATTCGACCGTATCAGTACGGGTTCAGACTTGGTAAATCTACCGTAGACCAGATTTTCACTAAGGGCGATATCTTGGAAAAAGAACTTCGAAAAAACAATCGCCACACATCACCTTTTCGTCGATTTCAAAGCTACCCTCGACATTTCGTTTCCACGCAAAATTTATACGAATGTGGAAATGACGTTAAGCACCACCATAGGCTTAGTAAGAATAGGAAAGGTTGTCTCTGAAACTTTTTTTTTAGCATCCAATATATTTTGCCAACTGTATACATAGAATACTTACATCTAACAAATTTGTGTTTTTTTTAAAGTAATTCACAATTAATTAAACTTAATAAACTTGATGGACATGGATGGATTGCTTTCAGTAGTGCATCCATTTTTTTTAAGAATTTTCTAATACCACTTAATAAACATGGTGGGTATGGAAGGATTGCTCTAGCCGTGCATCCATTTTTTTAAGAATTCATCAGTGTTGAAAATCTGTGATTGACTTTCTTTTCAGGCGCGTGAAATTAGTTGGTCTTGCTGACAGGGCTATAATGAATGGGTTGGGGTGAGTTAGAAGCCTCGTGTTGTATGAAATAGCATACTTTTTGATTTTCAGCTATTGTTGGAACCTTTAGATCCCTGTGTAGCTGGTTGTTTGTCACATAGTAGGGTGCGTTTACAATCATTCTAAGGGTTTTCGATTGGAATCTTTGGAGAATCTCTATGTTTGAGTTTGCTGCAGTTCCCCACAGTTGTATTCCATATGTCCAAATGGGTTTTATGATGCCTGAGTAAAGTAGGACTTTGTTATCAACTGATAATTGTGAATTTCGGTTCGTAAGCCAATACAGATTTCTTAATTTGATACCAAGTGCTTTTCTTTTGTTGAATATGTGGGTCCTCCAAATTAATTTTCTGACGAGGTGTATACCAAGGTATTTTGATTCGTCCTTTGTGGTATATTAATATCGTTGAATTTAATAGGTGGGAAAGTGTTACGTCTGGTAGCAAACGTCACTTGAACGGATTTTGATTCATTAGATTTGATCCTCCATTCTTTAAGCCAATGGGTAATTTTATTTAAACTTCCTTGGAGCTTGGTGAAGCCACGCTAGGGTTAGGGTCAACGGCCAGCACCGCAGTATCATAGTATCACTTGGCGAGTTTTCAGAAAGGTTGAGCCACTATCCTTCGTTCTTTCTCTTTTGATGCTGGAGTATAAGTTACAAGCTTCAGAGCACAAGCGCTTCAGAACGATAAAGAGCATGCCATTGACGTCCTCGGCTTGAACACTTACGTCGTAAATTGTGACGTGCGCAGAAGGTAGTTCGGGAATCACGCATTAAATTGTTTCGAGCCTACAGGCTGATCCACAATGAAGTTTTTCATATATTTAGATGCGTTAAAGGCAATCTTATTAATGTCAGTAACATCGCCGCAACCAGGCATTTGCCGTCTTTCAGTGAGTTTTACAGCTCCGGCTCACGCTCAATTCTCACGGGAATGCTCTGGATCATTGAGAGACTTGAGAAGCAGATGTCGTGAAATTTTCGCACACGTGAAATGTTATTCATTTAACTCATACGGCGAAAGGCTGAGCAGCGACATCTATTTTTGAAAAAGTAGGTATATTAAAGGCCGCGTTGCCAACCTAAAGCTGGAGACATTGGTGCTTTATCGGTAACCGTATCGGTAACCTTTTAACAGCTGATTCGACCAACCTTATGAGAATCAATGCAATCGATTATTGGTGCCGCTAAGGTCGTAACCGTATCGTAGCCAACCAATTGGGTTTTGGTTTACCGTCGTAACGATAAACAGCTGATTGCGTTAGGGATACGGATACAGCAATACGACATACGGCACCAATGACTTCGGCTTAAAAAGAAGTAATTAACAAATCTGGCAAAATCCTGAGTCAGATAAATAATTTTGCATGTAAATGCAACAACAACGATTTGAGCCAGATAAATCCAGATAGAAGTCCGATTCAATTTGTGAGGCAGATAATTTGTTAATTACTTTTTAGGTTGGCAACGTGGCCTTTAATATACCTACTTTTTCAAAAATTGATGTCGCTGCTTAGCCTTTCGCCGTATGAGTTAAATGAAAAACAGCGGCGACATCTGCCTATCACATTTCACGTGTGCGAAAATTTCACGACATCTGCTTCGCAAGTCTCTCAATGATCCAGAGCATTCCCGTGAGAATTGAGCGTGAGCCGGAGCTGTAAAACTCACTGATAGACGGCAAATGAAAACTGCTTGCGTGACGGGGCTTTAAGCTAGATGACGTGTGGACGCCATACAACAACGATCAGCTGAGATTGATAACAACGGATGAAACAAAAGCACACGCAGATAACAAATAAAAACAATTCTCGTTAATAAAAACTTGTTTTTCGCGTTTATCTGCATACTGATTAAAGTGCAATAAAACCATTGAACCAACAAGTGGGCGACCACAAAAAGCGAGCGAAAAAGAGTATCGGTTTGAACTTGTTTCCAGAAAGACGTAAGTGATAAAAGAAAGACATATAAATATTAAATTTATAACAAAATCCAATATTTTCAGAAGAATACTGAAGAAACTAGCAGCAACATGGCCAGCTTTCGTATGGGACCAACGACGCACACTGTGCTCATGTCATTATTCCAGAAAAATCGCCAAAAAGTTGCTACTGCTTTAAGGGAACACAGATTAGTAAAACCAAAATCTTACGTCCTACTCGCAGGCGGCGACGACGTTAGTTTTAACGATACAGATGTTAATCATCCTTTCCGCCAAGAATCGTACTTCCAATACATGTTAGGCGTGAAAGAACCTGGTTGTTATGGCGTGTTAGATGTAGGTAACGGCAAATCGACTTTGTTTGTACCGCGTTTGCCTGAAGAGTATGCAACATGGATGGGTAAATTGTATACTTTGGAAGAATTCAAACGTATGTATGAGGTGGATGAAACACGGTATGTGGATGAATTGAATGTATTCTTTGAAGGTGCACAACCTTCACTCATCTTGACATTAAGTGGTGTCAATACAGATAGTGGTTTAATTTCGAAACCTGCACGCTTTGAAGGAATCGAAAAATTTGTTGTCGATTGCGATTTGCTGCATCCCGTTATAGCTGAGTGTCGCGTCATCAAATCTCCTGAAGAAATTGAAGTGCTGCGATATGTTGCAAAAGTCTCCTCAGATGCACATATACGTGTCATGCAATTTATGCGCCCTGGACGCTACGAATACGAAGGTGAAGCAGTTTTCTTACATCATGCATATGCTGTTGGTGGATGCCGTCATGCGTCGTACACTTGTATTTGTGGTAGTGGAGTAAATTCGGCGGTACTACATTATGGACATGCAGGTGCGCCTAACGATGGACCAGTGCGTGATGGTGATATGTGCCTATTTGATATGGGCGCCAATTATTGTGGTTATGCTGCGGATATAACATGCAGCTTTCCAGCAAATGGTAAATTCACCGAAGATCAAAAGTTTATTTATAATGCTGTTTTGTCTGGTCGCAATGCTGTGCTAGAGCAGGCACGTGATGGTGTCTCTTGGGTTGATATGCACAAATTGGCTTGCCGTGTTATGTTAGAGAAACTAAAAGAGGGTGGTATGTTGAAAGGTGACGTTGAGGATATGCTTGATGCCGGTTTAGCTGGTATATTTCAACCGCATGGTCTAGGTCATCTACTTGGTTTGGATGTACATGATGTAGGTGGCTATCTGGAAGGACAGCCGGAACGTCGAACGGAACCCTGGTTAAGTAAATTACGTTTTGCGCGTACGCTTAAAGCTGGCATGTATGTGACTGTTGAGCCAGGTTGTTACTTTATTGAATACCTAATGGATCGTGCGCTTGCCGATCCGAACCTTAATAAGTTTATCGTCAAAGAGGTATATGAACGATTCCGCAAGTTTGGCGGCGTGCGCATAGAGGATGATGTCCTCATAAAACAAGATGGTTGTGAGAATTTCGCAATAGTGCCACGTACCGTAGATGAAATCGAGAAAACGATGGCTGTGCGCAGAGAATAGGCAATTGGTGTCGGTGTATCTTATATTGTTGATATCGATTGTTTATACTGTGCTATATTAATCACATATATACATACGTATTTATACAGATTAGATTGTTGCAAATGATTTATAGTACCACTTGAAAAGATATACAACATATAATACATTATATATGTTTTTTTTTAATTTACTCATTCCTATAGCTATTGGAAATTAAAAGCATTTTATGTTATTTACCTATTGTGTGCATAAATAAATATCTATTGAATTATAAAGCAAGCGCTTTTTTAATAAACATTTTCTGTGTTGTCCACCAACTAAACCGTTTTGCAATGTTCTACTGTATTTTTACTAGGTGACCAGTGACGAGGGCTGTGTTCTTATGTCCCCAGTACACCATCTACATAGTGAGGCGAGAATACTCCCCATCAGGGAGAGAAATGAGATGCCAACCAAACAGTTCCTGTTGAATACCAGAAATCCCAACAGACATTTGATTGATGAGCCAACACCGGCCAGGGGCTTAAGGAGTCATCTCCGTAAGCATTATGAGGAAATACGGCACCTGAGAACTCAGCCGTATGAAGCAAATAAACACAAGCAGGTCCTCAGTGAACTCCACAAACAGGCGTCGGACCTTTATGCAAGGAATTGCCCGGCGAATCCAGTACTAAAAAAACAGTACCCAAAGCTTGCGGAAGAGGAACGCATACTCCCCAGGGAAACGCGAGTCACTCTAGCTCAAGTTCGATCTGGATTCTGTAACAGGTTAAGCTCTTAGCTATCCAGAATCAACCCCGACAATGTGTCCCCACATGACACCAACCATCTCTTTAATTGCAATGTGGAACTAACGCCTCTAACACCCCTCACATTATGGTCCACCCCTGTTGAAACAGCAAGTTTCCTTGAACTCCCGTTAGAGGATATTGATGAAAATTTGTGATCGGTCGCACCTATTGGATGGGGCGAAACACTGCTACAACAACAACAACAAGGTGCCGCAAAAGGACGTGATTGCTGATCTAACATCCCATTGCGTTAAAATCCTTAGAATATACCCGCGGTAGGGCATACCTGTCATAAGGGGTGACCAAAGTCCACAGACCAGATGGTTCGAGGGGTGAAAAAACGGTTACCGCACTATGGGTTAAGTACCAGAAGGTTCTAGTAGCGTCTGCCTACATCTGTGACGTCACGTTACACCTTATTAGATTGCTTTTGCTAATACCTTAATGGTGCATTGTTACCGGAACGTACCGGATCGATATCCAGCAAAGAACCAGCAACATCGATAACACTCCCCAAGACTTTCAGGGAGTGTCTATCATTAATACAACAACAACAGCGTGTTTTTGCTTTAAAACAGTAAACACCTTACACCTCCCTCTATTTCACAATCCTTATTTTAGGCTGCGCTTTTAACTCCAAACATGAACATGGAGAACAAATAAGCAAGGTTTGAAGGTCTAGCACGTTCGACGTATTCAAATCAAATCGTCAGGAATTGCCCGACGAATCCAGTTCTTAAAGAAAAATACCCAAAACTCGCAGAATAGGCACGCACTCTCCCTAGGGAAACGCGCATCACTCTCGCTCAACTTTGATCTGGATACTGTAACAGGTTAAACTCTTACCTATCCAGAATTAACCCCGACATCCAAAATGAATGCCCTGCTTGCAATGTGTCCCCACATGACACCAACCATCTCTTCAATTGCACCTATTGAATGGGGCGAAGCACTGCTACAACAACAACAACAATATCTGCAGTCAGAGGTCATCGTGAAGAAGCTAAACATCTTATTAACAAGATCCGTTTAGCCCGGGTAAGTAGTGAGAGGCACTGGCAAGGAAGTACAACACAAAGATCCATGGTTAATCAGACTTACTCACAGGGCACTTCACAATCAAAAGCCACACGCCCAAGCTACGCATATGGTCTAGTAACCTCTGTCGATTTTGCGACAGCGAGGATGAGACTGCATAGCATGTAATTCTCGAATTCGATGCTTTTGCGGGAAGACTTAAGATGCTCGGATGACTTAAGCTACGTAAGTAAGAATGATAAACTGTGCTTGGGATTCAAGGGGTTGTGTAACGCAACCCTCTCAAGGGGTTGCCAGCGCAATATATAGGTTCTCCAACCCAATTGTCAACCTGTTTCATTAACAGACGAGGCTCTGGCGACCCCAAGCTCCTCATGGAACAAGGGAGTGGAGAGGGAGGGACGACCTTGAAGGTTTAATGTGGTCATTTAAATCGTTGCAGAGATGGTCGGGCTAGTACCTTAATGGTGTTTTGTTACCGGAACGTACCTCTTCCCAAGGCAGTCGGTTCTATGTACCGGAGCGACTCGGGATTTTTCCCGACCAAGGGCTGCCATTTCAGTGTAACACTGCTACAACAACAACACCGGAACGTACCGGATCTATATCCGGCAAAGGACCATCAACATCGATGACACGCCCCATCGGGTTAGGGGGTCAGAATATACCCACGGTAAGTATGCCTGTCGTAAGAGGCGACTAAAATACCAGATTCAAGGGGCTGTGTAGCGCAACCCTTCAGATTGCCAGCGCAATATATAGCTTCTCCAAACCCATTTGTCAAGCTCACCTATCCGCGGCGAATTCTGTTTCACTAACAGACGAGACTCTGGCGACCCCAAGCTCATCCTGGAACTAGGGGGTGGGGAGGGAGGGATGGCCTTGAAGGTGTAATGTGGTCATATAAATCGTTGCAGAGATGGTCGGGCTAGTACCTTGTTATTGTTGTTGTAGTACCTTAATGGTGCTTTGTTACCGGAACGTACCGCTTCTCAAGGCAGTCGGTTCTATGTACCGGAGCGACTCGGGATTTTTCCCGACCAAGGACTGTCATTTCAATGTAACACTGCTACAACAAAAACAACAACACCGGAACGTACCGGATCTACATATATCCGGCAAAGGACCATCAACATCGATAATACTCCCCAAAGCCTTCGGTCATGTACTGTGCTTAGATAAATCACAGAACATTAAAATTTATAACTTCGGCCAAGACTATTCCTCCGTCAGCAGCGCCGCCAAAAATCTTCTATGGATGGTCTATGTGGTATCCGATGCCGTAAGGACAAGATATCCTGAAAAAGAATAGCTGGTTTTTCAAATCAGTCTCGAGAATATGGATGCTACGCTTTTGGAACGATTAAACATTTTTGTCCAGCTAGCGACTATGACTTCAAAAAAAAAATTGGAATTTTTAAAAATTTTCTGTAATTTCACTTTATTTACGTTTGACCATATATGTAATACTCTAGCAATATAGGAGTGTTACATATATGCGTTTGACGCTGTAATACGAACGAACTTTTGTAAGTACAGAACAATGGAATTCGTCTAAAACAACGCTGATGAAAAGTAAAAGGATGTATTATGTGAAAAAATAAAAACTAAAAAACTATGTAGCATTATACAACATTTACAAACCAATACGCGCCGGCGTACGTCTAGGAGTTGAACCGCCAGGTGTAATTATCTCTTGCTTTGGTGTCATTTGCTCTTCACGCTGGGCCGCCTGTATTTGACGTTCTTTCATTTGCTCTTGTGCCAACTGCATTTGTGTCTCCATTTCTTTTAAGTGCTCAGCAGCCTGCTTCTTTTTCTCACGTCCACTGCGACCAGTCTCCTTTACTGAGAAGAACATAGGACCCAATTCAGCGAGCCAATAACCATCGACAGCCGTGGCACATTGCATATACTCTTTAGCTGTCATTACAAGCTCATGATAAACCACATAATCGGGTGTTGTGCCCAAGCCATAGAGCGCGGACGTGGGATGTAGATGACATGGCATGCCCGTACGTAAATTTACATATTCACCAATACCTTTGAGACGTGCTGCCTGATAGAAATAGGCTGAACAAATACATTTGCGTACGATGTCCCAATCGGTGCCACAAGATTTCACATTCAGTTTTTGTTGTATCATGATATCTTTGAGTTGTTGACGTACTTCACGTACTTTACGCATCGCTTTCACGTGTATGAAATGTTCGTTACACCAGCTGGAGTTGTAGCTGTGGACGGCGGAAGAGAGAAAAAAAAAAAAATTAGTTAATTCCCACATACTACTCATATAGTTCGATTATAAAGATTGTGCACTTACTTATTTTGCTTCCATTGCAAATAGACATTGAGGTAGGTGAGATGATCAGATTCAGGCACTTGGAATTTTTCACGTACACCGTCTGCCTCTTCTTCACGTCCTTTGGGTCGATAGAAAATCGAAGGAACCGAAAGCATTGACACTGAAAAATTACAAAAAAAAATAAGATTGGGCATTGCCCACCTTTCCAAAATAGCTTGGCCCCATATCGAACCTACGATCCAAACACTACTGGTTTTAGTCAGAGTTGTAATGATTTAAAAAAACTTGTCCCAGCAGGGAGGCAGGGGGGAATTATCACAACATTTCCGAACAAGTTTAAAAGACAATCCCGAAACAGCTAAGAAAACGAAAACAGCCCCAAAACGGTTCAGGAACAGCCGCGAAATGATAACGCAAACAATCCTGAAATAATCTGGAGATAACCCCGAAATAATCCATGGACCTTCCTGAAGTTATCTCGAAATTGACACAAAACTGCCCGAAAGCAATGCCAAAACGTATCCTCAGACCCGAAAATTATTATGAAATAATCTTTCAAAGGCCGTGGGCGCTGATGGATTACCTACGGAGCTATTCAAGTACGGCGGCGAGGAGTTGGTAAGGCGCATGCAACAGCTTCTTCGCAAAATATGGGCGGACGAGTGCATGCCCGACGATTGGAATCTAAGTGTTCTTTGCCTAGTCCACAAGAAGGCGGATACTGCAAAATGCACCAACTATCGTGGAATCAGCCTTCTTAATATCGCATATAAGGTCCTTTCAAGTGTATTGTGCGAAAGATTGAAGCCCACCGTGAACCGGCTGATTGGACCTTATCAGTGCGGCTTCAGACCTGGTAAATCTGCCATCGACCAGATTTTCACAATACGCCAAATCTTGTAAAAAACCCGTGAAAAGAGAATCGACACACATCACCTCTTCGTCAACTTTAAAGCCGCCTTCGACAGCACGAAAGGGAGCTGCCTATGTGCCGCTATGTCCGAATATGGTTTCCCCGCAAAACTTATACGGCTGTGCAAAATGACGTTGAGCAACACCATCAGCTCAGTCAGAATTGGGAAGGACCTCTCCGAGCCTTTCCAAACTAAACGAGGTTTCAGACAGGATGACCCCCTATCATGCGATTTCTTTAATTTGATGCTGGAGAAAATTATACTAGCTGCAGAACTTAAACGCACTGGAACAATATTCTATAAAAGCGTGGAATTACTGGCATATGCTGATGACATTGATATCATCGGCCTAAACACCCGCGCTGTTAGTTCTGCTTACTCCAAACTGGAAAAGGAAGCGGTAAAGATGGGTTTTGATGGTGAATAAGGGACAAAACGAAGTACCTGCTGTCATCGAGCAAAGAGTCAGCGCCTTGGCAACCACGCTACTCTTGGCAGCCATAATTTCGAAATAGTAAAAGACTTCGTTTATTTGGGAACCAGCATCAACACTAGCAATAACATCAGCACTGAAATCCAGCGAAGAATTAATCTTACCAATAAATGCTACTTTGGACTAGGAAGGCAATTGAAACGTAAAGTCCTCTCTCGGCGAACGAAAATCATACTCTACAAGTCACTTATCGTACCCGTCCTGCTATATGGGGCAGAAGCATGGACCATGACAACAGCAGATGAAGCGGCTTTGGGAGTGTTCGAGAGAACACTCCGTTGGAAGGACCAGGTGGAAAACGATTTAAACTCCCTTGGTGTAACCAATTGGCTCCGGTTGGCGGAGCGAAGGAGCGACTGGAGCGCCTTGTTGGACTGCCGTTTAGACGGTTAAGCGCCAATTAAGTAAGTAAATAAGTAATCTTTCAAATATTCTTAAAAACAATGCAACAAGTATGCCATAATAGTCTTCAAATGATTTCGATAGCACCGAAACGATCCCGAACATTCTCAAAAACTATCAGGAAATTTCCGACATTATTCCCAAATGAATCCTAAAAATAAAATAAAAATTATACCAAAATGATCCGGAGATTTTGAAACAATTTTCCATTGTTTCTTGTCAACCGATTTGGCTTCGGCAGTATGCCATTCTCGAAATAGATCTGTTATAATCCCGAAATTACCAAAATATAGCCCCTAAGTCCTCCGAAAATAGCCCGATTAGATCCCAATAACAAACACGGAATTGTCCTGAATTAGACCCGAAATGATCTGGAAACATACCTTAAATTATAACGAAACGATTCCAAAACTATACAGAAATGATCCAGAAAGGGTTTCGAAATAGGTATTGAAATTAACCCGAAATGGTTCAGAAAATAATAACGAGATTAACCGAAAAGAGTCCCGAAATGATCCCCAAACAGTCTTAATATAACTACTAGATGATACAGGAATATCCCCGATATGGTTCCAAAGTAGTTTCGATATGATCTTGAAAATAATCCCGGATTTGCCCTGAATATGAAAACTGTCCCGGTATTGAAAAATTGCGTACAAGACCTCGCTTTATACAACATAGCACTTAATATCTGAGAGGCTTGATCTTAACGAGTTAAAAAAAAATTCAAGCCTTCCTTTAATAAATTCCGTCCAGCTGATCTGGCGTGATTGAGGCACAAAGACAAACGTTTGGACACCCCCACATCCAAACATTTACATTTATAATATCAATAGCTTGTTTTGTTATTGTTTTCACATCAAAGATACCACCGGTAGTTTGTTTCCATAACAAAGGTTCATAGCCGACCAATGACTGTCCCTTCAGTGGCTCTTCCCCAATTTTTCGAGAAGCTTTTATGGCATTAAGACGGCTCTATCGCGACTAAGAGAAAGAAGGCAACAAGAAGGGGCGTTTCTGGGACGGACGGGGTTTCTTTCGCTTAGAGAGTGGAATGGAAAAATGTCTATGCAGACATCGAATACATCGCAGCAAAATATGCTATGCTGGGGAAAGTTCTATCGAAGGGGGGCATGGAACAGGGACTTATAAAAAAGATAATGGGAACTAATATCAAATAGTCCCTGAAAGCGCTTCTGGACACACTTCCCACCGAAAGATGGCGCGGAAGAGGAGGGAGACAATACCTACGCTTCGAATACGGAGTTTGCAACATCAGGGAGTGACCACAACCGAAATTGTGTGGGCGGTAAAGTACTAAAACAATAAAAAACAAATAATCTCACCTATGATAAGCACTTCAGCACTACATTCCATTTGGCAGGATACAATCAACATTTGACATTGTGGCGGATCGAGTGGAAATTCAGCCATTTGGCGTCCAAGCGGTGTCAATGCACCAGTATGATCCAATGCGCCCAATATCCATAGCTGATACAACGAGTTCAGTATATTATCCTGTGGTGGTGGATCCATAAAATGAAATTGTAATAAATCCACCACACCCAGCGATTTCAATAACAACACGGTGTTCGCCAAATTGGTTCGCTGAATTTCGGGAACTGTCAGCGGCAGTAAATCTTCTTTATATTGCCGTTGTGTATACAAACGGTACGCCTGTCCTGGACCTGTACGACCCGCACGACCTGAACGTTGATTTGCGTTCGCCTGTGAAATAGGATAAATCTGGAGTGCATCCATACCGATGCGTGGATTGTAGACTTTTAGTTTACAATAACCGGAATCAATAACATAAATAATACCATCAACGGTTAAAGAAGTCTCAGCAATATTTGTAGCCACTACACATTTACGTAAGCCCTCTGGTGATTTTTGAAATATCTTAGCTTGTAGATCGGACGGCAATTGGGAGTAGATGGGCAGTATGGATAGTTCGGGTGCGTTGTCGATTTCGCCTAAACGTTCGGCTAATACTTCACATGTGACCTCGATATCTTCTTGACCCGGCATAAATATTAACATATCACCTTCGTTGGGTGTGAGATGAACCTGAAGCGCTTGCTTAACTGACGATTCAACATAATCTTCGCAAGTATTCTTACTAAACATCACATCGACTGGAAACGTACGCCCGGGTATGGTGAAGGTGGGCACATTACCAAAGAATGTGGCGAATTTTGTCGAATCCATAGTAGCTGAGGTGACGATCAGCTTGAGATCATGACGTCGTGCAACGATCTGGAAGAAAGACAAGAAAGATTAAAAAAAATTAGTTATAAAGGCGAACATGAAAGTTGTAATGACTACAATGAGGATAAAAAGGAAGACTGTTATTTAATATACATAGGCTTGTAGTAACCAAAACTTCATTAACTTCCTTTGCAAGCATCTAGCACAGCTGCAATTGTCCAGAATATTGAGGCGTACTGCATGAATACGCATTACCCTGCCAACACTCCAAACCATCAGGGCCGAATAAGTCTTAGTGAACATCTCGAAAGTTCGGTTGAGCGTTTGATACCATGGATACAATTCCAAAGCCGCGTAGTACCTACAAAACTTCTGATTGGCGGTACAGGAATGTTCTTATACCATGAGAGCCAGATTTAACAGAAAGAGCTGTACGAGCTTGTATAAAAGGCTTGGCTGGCTAGCTCATGTTATGTTATTATCGACACCCGACTTTGGCAGGGGAGGATTGAGAAGGCCCCATCGAGTTGTAAAAAGAGGTGAAGCCCCACCGTTTTACCTGTGAGACATTTGGTTGATATCAACCGATTCCTAAAGTACAGCGGATTGACCTTACTTTCGCGTTACTGGACGAGAATACTGGGGCTTAGAATTTACCCGCGGCAGATATACCGGAACGTACCGAATCTGCATCCGACAAAGGACCATCAACATCGATGGCACTGCCCAAGGCCTTCGGAGAGTGTCCATAGCGCTACATCAATAACAGTGGGAGCACATTTCTTACGAACTAAGTTCCTCCGCTGTGGTAGTGATTTCGGAACAACTTGCACAATGAGCAATGCCGAGCAGCCTCGAAAAAAGCACACTGCCTGTGGGGAAACAGTGCGACGCTACAGATTGAAATGTACGGGATCGTTATAATTCGCGAAAAGGAAAGACAGAAAATTGAGGCCGAAGGGCGAGAGTGCGAGAAGCTTCAACTAGCTGATAAGAATAATGCTTGAAATTTCTAACAAAAAACCCGGCGGCAGATTTCTGCAGGAATTACAATGACCAGCCCGATACGCCAAAGAAGGTTGAGAAATTCTATCATTGGAAAGTACACTTCCGAGTTTGAATCCAAATAAGTCTTCAGACAAGGCGGCAGCCTTTAATGCGATTTCTTTAACCTGATGCAGGATATCTCCTAGAGAGGAGTTGTGAAAGCCAAAGTTTGGACAGAACAAGATCGGCTCTGTGGTGATATTCATATCAATGGCCTTAACAAACGCGCCGTAAGTTTTTTGGATTAAGAGGCGAAAAAAGTGGTTATGGTCGGTGAACGAGAGAGAGGGAAGAAGTACTCTCTGTCTTGGAAGAAAGAATAACTGTTTTACCCAAATGGAGCCACGTCAATGTTGTGTGAAATAAATACGAAACCAGCGTTAGCAGCGAAAACACGCCATTCTAAAAATCAAACAGCGAATAACACATCCCAACAAGTCCAACAGTGACCCAAGTAGACAACTTAAAAGTGAAGTTCTCTCTCGACGAACAAAAATCAAGCTTTAGAAGTCTCTCATTACCACTGTCCTTATGTATGGTTCGGAATCTTTGTCGATGCCGAAAAGAAGATTGAATGTCGCTTTGAGTTTTCGGGAGAAAAGTTCTCCGAAAGATTAATGGTACTGCCCAAAGGAATTTTAAGGAAAAAACAAAATGGCACTGAAGATGACACACCGCTGCAACCAGTTTTTATTTTCAAACTAAACTTGACAATGGATTACGAAAAATCATTCCAATATATGTACATATGTCTATTGTTATTCCAATTTTAACTGTTATTTGGAATACCCTAGTGCACACGATTGGAGGGTGGAGCCCTGTGTAAAAGTCCACGAAAGTGAGGAAAGTTTCTGACCGCCATTCACCTGGTAATGACCAGAGCGATTCTTTTGCATGCGGTTCAAGCAGCTCAATACTGCCGGTCGCTTGCGGCCAAGTATGCTCTGGGTAGCCGCTACACATTCGTTTGTGAGAAGGCGACAACCTGGCTAGGCCACTCTGACATAGTCGATTTAAGGGCTAGGCGGGGAGATCTCATCGGCAGCGTCTGTACACCTCTAGGTGCGGCTGCAAGCGGGCGTCTGTCTTGGAGCAAGCGGCTCGCTATATAAACGTGCAAGTAATATTTTCACCCCCGCTGAGCGGGTTGTGCGCTGGGCTTGGGACCCGCCACGTAAAACCATACTCCAATGAAATATACCAACAAGCCTCGGATAAATACACTTTCTATTGATGACGATCATGGCAAACGTTTGAAGGACAATGAATTGAGGGCATGCACCTGGAACGTCCGCTCCCTGAATGGGATTGGTGCAGATGCCCGGTTGATGTCCTAGTCAAAGCAAAATCTGACATCACCGCCATCGAAGAAATGCGTTGGACGAAGCAAGGAAGAAAGAAGATCAAAACTTGTGACATCTATTGGAGTGGCCATACGAATAAGCGCAGTTTCGGCGTCGGATTCGTGGTGGGAGAAAGACTTTGTCGCCAAGTTCTAGCATTCACGCCTGTGGACGAGCGTCTCGCCGCTATCCGAATAAAAGCAAAAATTTTTAATATATCATTCATCTGCGCCCATGCGCCGACAGAGGAGAAAGACGATGAGGTCAAAGACACTTTTTATGAACAATTAGAACGCACATACGAGCGCTGCCCCTGTCATGATGTAAAGGTCGTGCTTTGCGACTTTAACGCCAGGGTGTGCCGTCGGAAAGTTCAGCCTACACAATGAAACTTCTCCGAACCGACTGAGGCTGATTGACTTTGCCGGTGCTCGAAACATGGTCATATCCAGCACGGGGTTCATGCATTAAAAGATACATCAAGCTACATGGCTGTCTCCTGATCGAAATACTCGCAATCAGATCGATCACGTTGTGATAGCCGCACGACATGCCTCCAGTGTTTAAGATGTGCCGGACCTAACATCGACTCGGACCATTATCTCGTTGCAGCCAAAATACGCACCCGCCTCAGCGCGGCTAAAACCAAGGAACAAAAAACACAAGCAAAGCTAGACGCCGAAAAGCTTCAATCACAACAGACTGCCAATGATTTCGCAACTCGAATCTCACACCTACTCTCTGAGAGCACAACTCAGCCTGAAGGAATACAGAAGCAGTGGGAGCATATCCTCAATGAACTTCGTACTGCCGCCGAGGAAGAAATTGGTTACCGGCGGCCACGAAAAAACAACTGGTACGATGAAAAATGCTGCAACCGAAAGAAAAGACGCTGCCTACAGGGCTACGTTAAAAGCGAGCGCAACAAGAGAAAAGGGAGGCGAGACGCCTTTCCAGGAAGAAAAAGCAGAAGCAGAAAGGCGTGAGTGCGAGGAGCTTGAGCTGCTAGCCACCACGAATAACGCCCTAAAATTTTACCAAAAAATACGGCGACAGACGGAAGGTTTTAAGACCGAGGCAAACTCCTGTAGGAACGAAAACGGCGACTTTGTAACTGATGTCCAGAGAGTGTTTATATTGTGGAGGGAACACTTCTCTGCTCTCCTAAATGGAGGCAGCTATACACCGCGCAGAGATCACGAACCCGATCCCGCAATCGATGATGATGCAATATATGTCCCCCCGCCTGATTATGACGAAGTTAGAATAGCAATAACCAGATGAAAAACAACAAGGCCGTGGGCGCTGATGGATTGCCTACGGAGCTATTCAAGTACGGCGGCGAGGAGTTGGTAAGGCGCATGCAGCAGTTTCTTCGCAAAATATGGGCGGACGAGTGCATGCCCGACGATTGGAATCTAAGTGTTCTTTGCCCAGTCCACAAGAAGGGGGATACTGCAAAATGCACCAACTATTGTGGAATCAGCCTTCTTAATATCGCATATAAGGTCCTTTCAAGTGTATTGTGGGAAAGATTGAAGCCCACCGTGAACCGACTGATTGGGCCTTATCAGTGCGGCTTCAGACCTGGTAAATCTACCATCGACCAGATTTTCACACTGCGCCAAATCTTGGAAAAAACCCGTGAAAAGAGAATCGACACACATCACCTCTTCGTCGACTTTAAAGCCGCCTTCGACAGCACGAAAAGGAGCTGCCTATATGCCGCTATGTCTGAATTTGGTGTCCCCGCAAAACTTATACGGCTGTGCAAAATGACGTTGAGCAACACCATCAGCTCAGTCAGAATTGGGAAGGACCTCCCCGAACCGTTCGAAACTAAAAGAGGTTTCAGACAGGGTGACCCCCTATCGTGCGATTTCTTTAATTTGATGCTGGAGAAACTTAAACTAGCTGCAGAACTTAACCGCACTGGAACAATATACTATAAAAGCGTGCAATTACTGGCATATGCTGATGACGTTGATATCATCGGCCTAAACACCCGCGCTGTTAGTTCTGCTTACTCCAAACTGGAAAAAGAAGCGGTAAAGATGGGTTTGATCGTGAATGAGGGACAAAACGAAGTACCTGCGGTCATCCAGCAATGAGTCAGCGCATACGCGCCTTGGCAACCACGCTACTGTTGGCAGCCATAATTTCGAAATAGTAAAAGACTTCGTTTATTTGGGAACCAGCATCAATACTAGCAACAACATCAGCACTGAAATCCAGCGAAGAATCAATCTTGCCAATAAATGCTACTTTGGACTAGGAAGGCAATTTAAACGCAAAGTCCTCTCTCATACTCTACAAGTCACTTATCGTGTCCGTCCTGCTATATGGGGCAGAAGCATGGACCATGACAACAGCAGATGAAGCGGCTTTGGAAGTGTTCGAGAGAAAAGTTTCCAAAGATTTATGGACCTCTACGCATTGACGATGTCGAGTACCGAAGAAGATTTAATGATGAGCTGTACGAGCTATACGCAGACATCCACATAGTCCAGCGAATTAAAAGGCAGCGGCTGCGCTGGCTAGGCCATGTTATGCGAATGAAAGATGATGCTCCGGCCAAGAAAGTGTTTCTATCGGAACCCGCCTATGGAAACAGAGGTAGAGGGCGGTTCCCACTCCGTTGGTGTGACCAATTGGCGCCGGTTGGCGGAGCGATGGAGCGACTGGCGCGCCTTGTTGGTTGGGCATAACCGTTTAGACGGTTAAGCGTCAATTAAGTAAGTAAGTAAGTACGCAAGTGCACACAAGGTTCTGTGAAAAACTTAAAATGTTGTATCCCGTTGAGCTTCACATTTTCCCACCACAAAATTGAGAAATACCTAACACCTCTTTAGGTCGTTAAATTCGAGTAAAATCAGCTGTTTCCCTAACAAATTGCCTTATCAAATTAGATGGATGAGCGATGGGTCAAGGTAACACGTGAATTTCGTACTACGAGATGCCATACCTCGTTCGCTTCCACGAAAATTCTTAATAGTGTCATGTAAAAACAAGTAAGGAAGACTAAGTTCGGGTGTAACCGAACATTACATACTCAGCTGAGAGCTTTGGAGACAAAATAAGGGAAAATCACCATTTAGCAAAATGAACCTAGGGTAACCCTGGAATGTGCTGGTATGACAAGGGCTGCAAATGGAAGGTATTAAAGAGTATTTTAAAAGGGAGTGTGCCATAGTTCTATATGTGGACGCCATTTCGGGATATCGCCATAAAGGTGGACCAGAGGTCACTCTAGAATGTGTTTGTACGATATGGGTATCAAATTAAAGGTATTAATGAGGGTTTTAAAAGGGAGTAGCCCTTAGTTGTATATGTGAAGGCGATATCGATGAAAATGTGGACCAGGGTGGCCCAGAACATCTTCTGTCGGGTACCGCTGATTTATTTATATATGTAATACCACGTATTTATATTTGTAATACCACGAACAGTATTCCGGCCAAGATTCCAAGGGCTTTTGATTTCGCCCTGCAGAACTTTTTCATTTTCTTCTACTTAATATGGTAGGTGTCACACCCATTTTACAAAGTTTTTCCTAAAGTTATATTTTGCGTTAATAAGCCAATCCAATTACCATGTTTCATCCCTTTTTTCGTATTTGGTATAGAATTATGGAATTTTTTTCATTTTTTGTAATTTTCGATATCGGAAAAGTGGACGTGGTCATATTCGGATTACGGCCATTTTTTATACAAGATAAAGTGAATTCAGATAAGTACGTGAACTGAGTTTAGTAAAGATATATCGATTTTTGCTCAAGTTATCATGCTAACGGCCGAGCGGAAGGACAAACGGTCGACTGTGTATAAAAACTGGGCGTGGCTTCAACCGATTTCGCCCATTTTCACAGAAAAAAATTATCGTCATAGAATCTATGCCCCTACCAAATTTCACAAGGATTGGTAAATTTTTGTTCGACTTATGGCACTAAAATTATTCTAGACGAATTAAATGAAAAAGGGCGGAGCCACGCCCATTTTGAAATTTTCTTTTATTTTTGTATTTTGTTGCACCATATCATTACTGGAGTTGAATGTTGACATAATTTACTTATATACTGTAAAGAATTTTTTGTTGAAATTTTACTCAAGTTTTTAGCAAAGATATACAACAAAATAAAACAAAGTTTTCGGACGTCAAACGCTCTAGCATGGACAGGCGTAGTTTACCTGAACGAACTAGTAAGTAAGCAAATATTCCGAAAGTCAGCAGTATGAGCTGCGCAAAGTTGTATATTAAATCTAAATAAATAAAAATAAAAAATTAACTTTATCAAGTGTATGTCTATTTATTGTGCGTGTCTGAAAAATTTGATAATAGGATTCTTGTTCGAATCTATTAGAATACTTAGTCATAGTATCTGTATCTGTATAACTTCCAAAGTATAGCTAGGTACCATTTTTGTCACACAATAATAGCAAAATAAAAAAAAGTTAACAAGAGATGGTTTTACTTATAAATTTTTTTAAAAGAAAAAAAAAAAACACCATTCTAGTTTTTATATTAAATCGACCTTTCTAAAAAATTTTTTTTTTAAATCGCTTGGTCTTTGAAGTGTTTTCCCAGTTTAAAAATAAAATGTAGAAAAGAATTAAAAAAAATTTTTTTTTCAGTGTAATATAGAATCTTTATAGTAAATGTTTTCAATGATGATTTTAATACCTTTCTAACGGTACAAAAATTTTTGAAATCGGTTGATTAGTTTACGCGTGATATCAAAATATCAGAAAGTAACCAAGAGATGCATTTACTTAAATAAATAAAAAAAAAGAAAAAAAACACCCTTCTAGTTTTCAGATATGTTATATATATTAAATCTACCTTTCTAAAAAAAATTTTTTTTTAATCGCTTGGTCTTTGAAGTGTTTTCCCAGTTTGGAAAAAAAAATTTTGAAAAAAATTCAACAAATTTTTTTCTTTCAGTGTAATATAGAATCTTTACAGTATATGTTTTCAAAGGTGATTTTAATACCTTTCTAACGGTAAAAAAAATTTTCAAATTTGTTGATTAATTTACGCGTGATATCCAAATATGAGAAAGTAACCAAGAGATGCATTTACTTAAAAAAATTTAAAAAAAAAACCCATTTTAGTTTTCAGATATGTTATATATATTAAATAGACCTTTCTAAAATAAAATTTTATTTTTCAAAATCGCTTGATCTTTGAAGTGTTTTTTCAGTTTTAAATTTTATTTAAAAATTTTTACAGTGTATTTTTTTGAAAGCTTATTTCAATAACTTTCTAATGGTATGAAGATCTTTGAAATCGGTAAAGCCATTCCGTAGTAATCACACTTTAAAAGTACCTATTATCGTCATTTTTCTAATATTTTCGGATATTTCGATACCTTGCCACGCCCACAATTTTTCGAAAATGCAATTTCTAAAAATGAGGTTGTGTTTGGGTGGGTAAGATGTAACCCCAATTTTGCAAATTTCATCAAATTCTGAGGGGGTCGGGTTCAACGCATATTGGATTTGATATGAAATTCATCATATATAGTAATAGTAGTACCGTTCCTGCCAAATTTCATCATGATATCTTCAACGACTGCCAAATTACAGCTTGCAAAACTTTTAAATTACCTTCTTTTAAAAGTGGGCGGTGCCACGCCCGTTGTCCAAAATTTTACTAATTTTCTATTTTGCGTCATAAGGTCAATGCACCTACCAAGTTTCATCGCTTTATCCGTCTTTGGTAATGAATTATCGCACTTTTTCGGTTTTTTCAAAATTTTCGATATCGAAAAAGTGGGCGTGGTTGTAGTCCGATTTCGTTCGTTTTAAATAGCGATCTGAGATGAGCGCCCAGGAACCTACATACCAAATTTCATCAATATACCTCAAAATTTACTCAAGCTATAGTGTTTACGGACGGACGGACATGGCTAAATGAATTTCTTTTTTCGCCCAGACCATTTTGATATATGGAAGTCTATATCTATCTCGATTAGTTTATGCCGTTACGGATTACCGTTATGCGAACAAAGTTAATATACTCTGTGAGCTCTGCTCAGCTGAGTATAAAAACGTTGACAATGTACAGCAGCTCGACACACCATTGTTAACGTGGTATGAAGCCATACAAAGTCAGCCGACAAAGCTTTGGGGGTAGATTGTATTCGTGCGCAAATTTTTGCTTGCCGTCACATAACATATTACATTTTCTCTAAGCAACTCCAACGGAATTTAAGAGAAAAGTTAAGAAGTTTTGATAGGGGTTGAAAATGTGTATTTCTTTTTCATACTCACCACACCGAGTCTGCCAAAAAAAGGCACAGGCGTACTATGCACATACGTCCGTACCTACATAGTCGCAAATAAAATAGCATAACACAATTTGACGCTCTCTTGTGATACATAAAACCGAGAGACCCAGTTCGACGATGCGGGTGCTCTAAAAGACGGCATGTTACAGCGCTCAGAAGAAACCGAAACTGGACCCGTATCGTGTTGTACAATCACGGATCGAAAACAAATTTCACTCAAACCATATACATATATGAACCAGGCTAGCTATTTCTGAAAATGATAATACATTATAGATCTAATGATTCGCCAGTTACGAGCTATTTGGATTTGAAAATTTGATTTCGATCGCGGATCGTATAACACGATACGGGCTCTGTTTTGGGGGAATCGAAACTCGATATGAAAATACTTTGAAACGTTTAAAAAAAAATTGAAGAACCTTGTGTGTAACAATAACTTTATCTACTGCAACTTTAACTATTCCGATAGAGCATAACCGGTTATTTAGATACTCGGAGCCTTGCATCACTATTCGGGTGTGAACGTTAATGCTTGTTTTGGAACCGCATAGCGAGGCCGCGTGTAAAGAGGCACGTAGGCATGTTTTGGTTGATTTTAACTGTTATTACTTTTAACATAGATATTATATATATACCGGAGCTGTATGTATATAAAATATTTTCTCGCAGTCTTTTTCTTAAAAATGTACAAATGCACATACTACATACATTGGTTTTTGTTATGGTAATCAATTTGTTTGGAGCGAATTTTACGACGTGGTTCCTCGAGGTAAGAGAGACGACTACTTAGAAGAAATAAACATAAAATCGACCGGTGTGAGTGTGAGGAGCTTCAGGTGCTGTTTGGGAGAGGTAATGCTGGACAGTTCTACCAGGAAACCGGCCAATGACGGAAGCATTCACGGCCGGGACATATTTCGACGGTATTGTTAATAGTGACCTGGTAACTGACGTGCAGAGTGTGTTTAAGTTGTGCAGAGAGCACTTCTAATTGATATATAACAAGGGAAATGACGAATCCTATATCCCAAACCCTGACGACAGAATATACTTTCCGCCATACGACCTTGACGAAGTGAAAATGTCAATATTCAGGGCAAAAAATAAGAAGACCGCGGGTAACGAAGGACCACCAGCCGAGTTGTTCAAAAGACGGGATAGAAAATTGATAAAGAGCATGCGCAGAACGTATTTTTATCTCCATCCGTATTTGAAAGCGGAGGATAATAATAAAGGCCTTCACTGAGTTTGAAGGGACAAGTGGAGGAAGAATTAAACTTCCAAGGCGCTGCAAACTGGTGCCACCAGTTGGCGTCAGTTATCCCGAAAGAGATCGCTAGGATCGCCTGTGCCTTTAAGCGTCAATTAATGATGATGAGATACTTTCTAGCTTATCGTAGGCAATACCGCTATTGATTTTAGATTAAAAAAAAATTAAATAGCTAACAGTTTTTAAGTCCCATCGCAAAATCTGACCTTATCTCCTTGTGCGGGCCGCTATCTTCAATCGGGACCAAAAATAATATGTAATTTCCTTGACAGCAGTGTTGCCGCTTGCAGGGGTGAGACTGGAAAAAATCGGACATTTAATTTTTTTAAAGGCGACCCTAACCTACATATTTGTATGGTCGAATGTATCCTAACACATGTGTATCGGGATATTTCTATTGTTATGACCTTTATACAAATGTTTAAACCGCCAAAAAAATTAGTAAGAAAAAAAATTCTTTTGTTTACAATTTGTGTATTTAAATAGTAAAGTATTGTGACGAATATTAGCATCACTAAGCTGATACTGAGCAGCCACTCGTATGTACGTAAACAAATCAATCATCACATATATACATTTGTACATACAAGGCAACGAACAGATACGCGCAAACACATGTAATCATCAGCCGAAGTAGTACTCACGCATACTCGTACATCCGCATATGACTATAAGAGAAACATACACTACAAATAGGAATACATGTATATAGTTTATAACCAAGCAAGGGATACAGTTGGTCTGGAATACAGTTTCGCGAAATGGCTAGACCATAGGAGAAATGGATGAACGAGAAAACTGAGAGTATGAAAGCAGCGCAAGCTGAGGAATCAGTATTCAGTTTTGATTTAAGCACGCTATTGGTTGTGAAGTTAACTGTTATTGTGAAGTACTCTCAAAGTAGTCTAATAAAGACCATTTTGCATTATTTAATATTGGAGTTATTTATTCAACAGTTTAGCGATTCTAACGTTAGCAGAAGATTTGGAATAAGTGGAATTTCCCTAAGTTCGTTACAGTATGTATGTATTTTGAAGTTGTGTTAGTAAGGTAAATGACAGCAGCGTTGCCAAATCAGACTTTAGATTATCTACAGATTCTTAAAAGGTGGTTTTGACTGACACACCCAGCAGGAAATGAAGATAACGAGGAGCTAACTTTAAGTTGGTTTCCTACATTATCATAAGTTAGATGGGTTATTTTTTCCCTACTTGTCAGCTAATTTAGTCGAAACATAAGCAGGCCTAATTCCATGTTATATTTAAATGGTATAATAAAAAATTCTCTATCTGCAATCCAACTAAAACCAAGAACAGAGGGCTTATATTCCGAATGCATGAAATCAGATCTGAAAAGAAAATGAAACCTTTTTTTATGTTTTTTTTTTTGTGGCTATTTTTAATAAAACTTCAAGGTTCTTTCACAAATAATTTTC
Source organism: Eurosta solidaginis (assembly GCF_040869045.1). Classification (NCBI taxonomy): domain Eukaryota; kingdom Metazoa; phylum Arthropoda; class Insecta; order Diptera; family Tephritidae; genus Eurosta; species Eurosta solidaginis. Next base: position 242,045,293 of record NC_090322.1, read on the forward strand.
TGACTTAAAAATATTGAAACCAGTTGATAGCTGACTTTTCGTAGTCAGTGAGTTACTTTTAGTTTAACTAGTGAAAGATATAGCAACTTAATTTTGGTTCCAATTGAAGACGTTTAAGATGTGCCTTCATAGAGTATCCTGATTACTCGCGTTCCCCAGAATGTCTGTTTTCGAAGCTTTCGTTTGCGCGGTCAACTCGAACTTGCAACCTTATTATACCGCACTTTAAGTACTCGGTGACATCCAGAATGTTTTTCGTTAAAGCTGTGCAATTGTGGAATGCGTTGCCTAATAAAGTAAAGTCAGAACTAAATCCTAAGCGCTTCAAGTTAGCTGTACACCAGATCCTTTGTTAATGAACTTATGAAAAATATCTATGATTTTGTCTTACTTCATCTCACTTTTTGAATTGATCTCACTTTTTGAATCTCGCTCTGTCAGTAACTAATATTAAATATATAAATAAGTAATAAATTTGAACTAGTATTAAGTAAACATTTCAAATATGACACTGTAAAAGACCATGTCTTATATGTTCATTAAATAAATGAATCAATGAATGAATACATCATTTATCCACCCTGTCGGTAAATCAACAAAACAAAATAAGTTAAAAAATGTTTATTTTATTTTTAATAACCACCTTTATGCACCCTTATGTGTTTATTTATGATACTAATATAGCATTAATTATTTATCTTTTTAAGGAAGCCCAGGTGTAAGGCCAGAGTAACAAAAGATATTAATAAGCGCCCCTTAGGAAATGTAAATAGTGAAAATGTATGTACATACATAATTCCTTTTAACGTGGTCACCAGAGTTTTTTTTTTCAATTTAACGCCCATACATGAGTTTGCTATTGAAAATCCATCAGTACTGTTACAATATTAATAACTTGGAGGAATATATCTCCAAAGAGATTTAGGCTGAGCTTCTCTTTTGGGTATACCTAAAATTTTTGTTCTTTTTAAAATAACCCAGAATATTACACACCACAGTCGAATAACACATTTTTAATATTTTATTTAGGTATTTGTTAATGAAATTACCGCGCAAAATATGTGTGTACATATGAATGGGTGTACATAAATTATACCTTTCATGAACATGAAATGGTATATTAACTTTGGTCCGATGTTTGTAGCGTTGAGAAATATAGAAGATAGACTCACCATTAAGTATACCGAATTGATCAGGGCGACGAACTGAGTTGATATAGCCATGTCCGTCTGTCTGTTTGAACGCAAACTAGTATCTCAAATTTTGAGATATCTCAATGAAATTTGGCACAAGGATGTATTTTTGTATTATATTATGCATTTACCGGATCCGGTAGGATCGGACCACTATAACATATATCTCCCATACAACCGATCGTTCAGATAAGACGATTTTGGTCATTCCTGCCGTAATTTAGAAAGTATAAACGTGAAACTCGGTGATATATATTCTAATATATCTTAAAAGATATCCTGGAAAAATCACTTTGATCGGAACTATATATAGTATATATCCCATACAACCGATCGTTCAGATAGAAAGATTTTTGGTAATTTCTCTCTTAGTTTCGAATATAAAAACGTCAAACTTGGTGATATTTATTCTAATATATCATAAAAGATTTCCTGTAAAAATCATTTCGATCGGAGCTATATATAATATATATCCCATATCGATCGTTCAGATAAGGGGGTTTTTTGCCATTTTTTATTTTATATTTATCTTAAAAATCGTTTAGATATGTACATCTTTTCACTATATATTTCTTATCTTATACATCCGATTATTTGGAGATTACGAAGGGGATAAGATTACTATTCAGCCCCATTCATGAAAGGTATGAAGTCTTCGGCACAGCCGATGACAGTCACATCCTTACTTGTTTTTTATTAATTTATTGCATTTTGTCGTTGTCGGAAAAAAATAAAAGAAAGGAAATGTGTTAAAATTGGCGCCAGTGGTAACAAGAACAAAAACATCGTTTCAATGTCTCACTGTAGCATATAAATTAATCTCAAAACAAAATAAAAATAAATGTAAGGCGCGATAACCACTGAAGAAGTTTTAGGCTGAGCTTCTCTTCCAATTTAAGCCGTGCTCCTTTTTAAATTTTTCCTACAAATTCTAGGAACGGAACCTACGTGTTTATTGCCGACTCCGAATGGCATTTGCAAAACAGATGAGTTTTCACTGAGAAGCCTTTCATGGCAGAAATACACTCGGAGTGCTTGCCAACTCATTGCCGAGGGGCGACCCAGCTTAAAAAAAAAAAAACTTAAAAAAATAAATACAAGGTGCTGAGCTTCCCTTCCAATTTACGTCGTTCTTCTTTTTAATTTGTCCAGAAGTGAATTTTCGCTGAGAAGCTCATCATAGCGGAAATACACGCGTACACTCGTCAAACCATTGTCAAGAGAACGCCCATTTTAGAAAAACCGCAAAGTTGCATCTAAAGTTTATATCTAGCATAAAAACCTATATATGTATGTATATAAAGTATGCATTAATTTACATATACATAACAACAAATTATAAACATTGGGAGTATATATAAAATCAAAAGATAACAAATTTTATGTCTTTACGCGTTTAAAAAGATTATAAAATTCAATGGTCATGAAAAAATTATACTTTATGGTAATTTTAAGACAAACAAAAATTGCTTGGCTAGTTGCCATCAACCTGCTCACTACGCGACCTCTTCAATCAACTTTTGATTGCCCCGCGTTCCAATGGACAGTATTTCCGACAAAAAATTTAACTTGCAAATGCGACAACAAATTGATCCATATGGATCACACCATGTACATAGTATATGCATTAGCATGACAATTATAAATTTAACAACTAAGGAAGTCTAAGTTCGGGTGAAACCGAACATTACATACCCAGCTGTACGCTTGAAATGCTGTTGTTGTTTTCTGTGCTTAATAGTGTTACAAGGCTGCGCAGTAATACATATGGGGTATTCCATCCCATTTCGACCAATTTTGAACCCGACCCCTTTAGAATTGGCTGAAAGTTTTTCCTCTTTTTCTAGCTTACGAAAGACGTTTTTCAGAATTTTTTCAAATTTTTTCATCCAACTCAAAAAAAGTTATAATTTAAAAAAAAAAACACCGTTTTTGTTTTCAAAATGCTATAACTTTTTCAAAAATTGACCGTTTGGGATCATTTTTTATTTTTTTAATTTGTTTTTAAATGTATTTTTTGGAAAAAATTCAAAAAAATTTTTAAAGTTTTTTTTTTTAATTTTTCAGTTTTTCGAGATTTTTCGAATTTCGCCATTTTTTTTTCTCATAAAAAACTGCAATTAATTCTGCAATCATCCCCACTAATCCCGGAGTGGGCCGATTTTTTTTTATATTTTTTTTTTGGGAAATGAAATACCATTGATATAGAGCTCTTTTTTGCAAAGATATAGCTTATTTTATTCGTCCACGACCCTTTTAAAAATCTTTTATATAAAAGTGGGCGTGGTCCTTGACCGATTTCGTAAAATTTTCTTCAAAGCATTCCTTATAGTAAAGGCAACCCCTCTGCCGAATTTTGTTAATAATATTTGTAAAATTGATTTTATCACAAGTGGGCGGTGCCACGCCCATTTAAAAAAATGTGTTTTCCAAATTTTTATTAAGAGCCTCAATATCAGTCCACACGTCAAATTTCAACATTCTAGGTGTATTGTTTACTAAATAATCAGGTTTTTTGTGTTTTCCAAAATGTTATATTTAAAAAAGGGGGCGTGGTTATCATCCGATTTGGCTCATTTTCAATACCAATCTATTCTGGGTCCAGATAAGCTCGTGTACCATTTGGTGAAGATATCTCAATATTTACTCAAGTAATCGTGTTAACGGACAGACGGACGGACGGACGGACATGGGTCAATCAAATTTTTTTCGATACTGATGATTTTGATATATGGGATTCAAGGGGTTGTGTAGCGCAATATATAGCTTCTCCAACCCAATTGTCAACCTCACCTTCGAGGGGCGAATCCCGTATCACTAACAGACGAGGCTCTGGCGACCCCAAGCTCCTCATGGAACTTGGGGGTGGGGAGGGAGGGATGGCCTGAAGGTTCAATGTGGCCATATAAATCGTTCCCGAGATGGTCGGGCCAGCACCTTAATGGTTCTGTGTTACCGGAGCGTATCGGATCTGTATCCGACAAAGGACCATCACATCGATAACACTCCCCAAAGCCTTCGGGGAGTAACGTAATCGCTACAACAACAACAACAACATATATGGAAGTCTATATCTATCTCGTTTCCTTTATACGTATACGACCAACCGTTATCCAATCAAAGTTATAATACCCTATGTACAAGTACAGCTGGGTATAAAAAAGGAATTTTGGAAATGTCACATAAATTGTGATGTCGATCGGTGAGTTAAAGTTCAGCTTTTAATATTTTGAGTCTTCAAATGGTAATCCGAACTTGGATTCCTGTACGGCGCACCTTAACCGTTTTCACTCGGGGCCAAAATGTATGTATGACATAGCCAACTAAGGTATTATTTCTTCTGGGTATGCATATAAAAAATAATTTGAACATTTTGGGTGTTTATAGAGAAATATTAACTTTGACCCCTGTGCGACATTCCCTAACCGACACCCCTTAACTGTAGAATCTTAATGCCCCCTAACAAAGAACGAATAAATATTTCTCCAACCTTTGAAATATAAATTTTCGGCTTAGGGCAGTTTTCATCATCTATTACAGTTTAGTAAGAATTTAACTGGAGGATAACAATCCTTCAGATAGCTTCATTTGGCACTTTCATTTTCACAAACATAGGGTGATCAATACCCAGTTAAATTGATAGTTGTAAATATTTTGTAAAACCATTGTGAATTCCTAGAAGTGAGGAATAAAGTCCATTCCCCCGATACCAAAACTAACTGACAGTCGTTACCATAGAGAAAACGAGAATCATCAACTGAAGATGTTGAAAACAGCCCTTAGAGTATGAACCTGCAGATTGACATCAAAATCAAATTACATGGCAGGCAAAAAACTGCAGCGCTTCCAACATCAAATACACAAAATTCTAAACTCCCATTTTATATTTTTTCTTTCTGGAAGTAAACTCGAGGCGGGCATTTTACATAGTATGCATTTAAAACAAAATTTCTTGTGGGGTTACCACCCAATGCTATTTTACTTATTTCTTTGATTATCCGTTACTCTCTCGGAAACGGTTTAACCTATTTAGATGAAATTTGGTACATAGATGATATGTCACATTCTAAGACTTTGTTTCTAGGCCCTAATACTTAGGGTGTTTTTACAAGGTTGCCACTTATTCGAAATCTTATTAAAGTTAAACAATATATGCCAATATGGACATCAAACGAAATACATTTTATTTCGTATATCTATATATTATATACACATAACCACTAATATCTCGAAAACTTATATACCGATTTGCATGAAATTTTGTACATTAATAGTGTTTTATATTCTACCTATTTTTGTCTAGATGATATTCGGTATATAGATGATTTGTCACATTCTAAGGTTGTTTCTATGCCGTATTTTTGTTGAGAACGCTTTGATTCTCAAATATTGCTGCCTGTTAAAAAACTACGCTTGAGCTTTGAGAAGTACATATCGTCCTGTTCAGTCTTTGACCGCGTAGCTAAACTTTTTGAGAAAATCGGTTTTTTACGTGAAAACATTCGCGGTTTAAAGCTCCTTTATTTACCACGTATGTATCTACATTTTCATCACGCCTTTATTAGCTTCACTTGTATGTCTGCTTGTTTGTAACTCTCTAGGCTAGGCGCGCAAAGGAGAGTTAGACCCATCTAGTGGCAATAACTCGCTACAAAACGAGTTGTGATTAATAGCGGAGTCACGAACCTTTGTGCTACGGTGCTATCAATATCAAATATCTAAGTGGATTGTAGATACTGAAAGCCCACCATATTTGCGTGTTTTTAAACGGTTTTATTTAGCTTGACTTGACAGGCTGGCTGGTTGGCTGGTTGGCTGGCTGGCTGGCACGAAGTTTGTAATTGAAATTTAAGTAATTTCCCGATAAGCTACAAGCTTGAAACATGGAATATAGTTCAGAACTCGATGACAATGCAATAATAAGAAAAAAACTCCGATAGGTGGTGCATGGATCGAAATAATTAAAAAAAAATTTTGGTCCAATTTTTTTCATATTTGGAACACATAAAACATACATGAATAGAAAGCTACTTATAAAAAAAATCGCCGCTAGATGGCGCAAGGATCGAGATATTCAAAATTGTCCGATTTGTTTCATATTTGGAACACATAGTACATACGAGAATAGAAAGTGACCTATGAAAAAATCGCTGCTAGGTGGCGCAAGGATCGAGATATTCACAAAAATCGTATTTGTGGTCCGATTTGGCTCATATTTGGAATACATAACACATATAAGAATAGAAAGCGGCCTATGAAAAAAGCACCGCTAGGTGGCGCAAAGATCGAGATATTAAAAAAAATCGTAATTGTGGTCCGATTTGGTCCATATTTGGAACACATAATACATACATGAACAGAAAGCGACCTATGATGTCCGATTTGGCTCATATTTGGAACAAATATTACATATAGTCCGGTAGAAGTGGCATCAAAATATTTTGGAGTTCGAGAAGGGACAAGCATACGTGGCGCAGAGTTGAGTAAAGTCTTTGGAAGGATTATGTATTGAGGACTTAGATTGTAACAAATTGCCAGGCAAGTGTCCGTGTAATAATGAGTCACTAAATGAACTAAATAGAATGAGAAATAATAGGCAATTCAATAAAGACTTAAAACTTGAAAATAAAATAATTTAAAAAAAATTTTAAGTTAAACGGTTTTGTTGGAAACAATACTTACAGGAAGTAATAATAATACTAAAAGCTAGAAGATAATTAGGTAGGTTCTAGGTACTAATCATCACACTCCTCATCAATCAAGGGCGTTGATCAGACAATTAAATAAAAGCGTTGGACGCGTCAAATTTCTTTGATAACACTGGTCAACGGCCAAAATTTACCAGAGACGCCGTTATGAAATTCGTATGTAAAACCACCCCCTGATTTCGAAAATCGAGTTCATTTTTGATTCTGTGGTACCGTTTTTGAGATATTTGCAATTTACCGTAATTTTCTTTCATTTCATCATATTTTCTTTCCAGGCGTAAAAATTTCACTTTCTGCACTCACATTTGAGCTTTTTTCCGGCAAATCTTGGCGATGAAAGTGACGAACATGGCGAAAGGTTTCATCAGCAAATGAAATTAATTGAGAATCGATATCAAGGAGTCTGGGACGTCGCAATGATGGGTGATTACTGCTGGTTTCTCATAAGAGAAACCGATCCTAAACTGAATAAGCGTCAAAGTAGAACACATAATTATTTCGACTACATAGTAAAATCAAATTAAGATAAAGATTGTTCGAATATAGTATAAACATAAATAAATTTAAAAAAAGTTAAAAATATGGGTAATTTCATTCATAAATTGCACTTTTAACTAAATAGAAACAGAGCATAGCTAGATATTTCACTCTTCTTTATACCATACATACGTTTTGAGGTATACGTTGAAATTGCGCAACCTGGGTATTTTTATTTGATCGCTTATAACTTACGTAGTTTTGCATCGATTTTCTTCGATGATAGCTTATCTTTTTTCTAATTAAACAGAGCTTTACGTAAAGAAAATATATCTGGAAAAAAAGTTGTGGTTTTGGAATGCCGGCCTCGCAAAGAGTAATTTTTTCATATTTTTTCATAAAAAAAAAAAACAAAAATCTGAAATGATAAGCTAATATCTCGAAAATTATCTGGTTGAGCAAAAAACAATGTATGATGCATTCATAGCAAATTTTATCGTCGATTCTGTAAACTTTTTTGCAATTGCTTGAGCCGTTCGTGAGATATACGTAATTAAAGGGAGCCATCTTTTTGGTTTTTTCGAATAACGGTAAATTGCAAATATCTCAAAAACATTCTGCATATGGATATTAAAAAGAATGCCCTCTCCTCAGCGCTACCTTATTTTGCCATGTGGATACTAAGTTTTGTATTTACTGCTCTGTCGTTGTGGTTTAGAAAACGTGAATGGATATCTTTGAAAACCAATCGCAAACTATTCAATACAATTGGTCATGGTACTCCGGCTTTAACGCTTGTTGCACTCGGTTACGTGAATTCTGATCATGTAATAGGCGCTGTCGCTAAAAACGGTACCATAGAATCAAAAATGAACTCAATTTTCGGAATCAGGGGGTGATTTTACATACGAATTTCATAACGACGTTTCTGGTAAAGAGAAAAAGTTGAAATTCGTGGTCCAGTGTAGTCATAAGAAAGACCAACTGAACCTTAATAAGGTTATGCTACGCCTCACATTTTTAGAAATTTCACGCGCCCAACGCTTTTATTTAATTGTCTGATCAACGCCCTAGATTGATGAGGAGTGTGATGACTAGTACCTAGGACCTACCTAATGTAAGTATTGTTTTCAATAAAACCGTTTAACTAAATTTTTTTTTTTTATTATTTTATTTAAAGGTAGTTTTCTTCGCTTCACCGGAAATGGCTCAATTGTAGATACGAGTTAACGAATAAACGGGACGATGTGCTAGTTTTCAAATTAAACTCTAATGTGACTAAAGCCTTAAGCAGGGTAGCATAGTTATTCATTGACAAAATTTACCTATGTAAAAACGTGGCACAGTAAAGATGAACTACTACTTTTTTTTCCATCATAGGTATCCACAGGCAAATGGAAAAACATTATTTCCGAAATAAATTTCTTTGAATCTCTCATTCAAACAATGTCATTTGCCAAAAGCTTTAATATTTATTTTATAAATTTTATATTAAAAAATATACATACATACATACATATATCTGGCCTTGAGCTAATAAGATATTTCAAATTAATTACTCTTGCTTCTTTTGCGAAGTTTAGGTATGTACATATGTACATATGTATGTATAACCCCATCTACCCACCTGCAAAGCCTAATAAAGCAATCGTAGATGAGTTTAAAAAATGTGCGGTATTCTAAAATTTTTATAAAAGTAAACAGAGAATAAAAGCAAATCAGCAAATTGAAAAATTTATGAAAAAATGCTTTCAATGTTCGTCGATGAATTTCACAACCGCGCAGAAGTATGTATGTACATTGTGTACGCCTTAAGAGAAAGCAAATATTAAAGAGTAAATATTGCTTATTCAAAACTCGCCACTAGCTTAGAGATGTGGTGAGTTGTTTTGCACAATTTCAGTTTTTCGTTTTATTCAAAAAAGCAAAGAGAATAGTTATTACTTAATTTGTGAGTACTTCTGATGTCGGGATGAGCGGAAGGCAGGGAAGTCGTGATGAAAAAACAAACAGAAGAAATTCGTTACATTTAAGAATTGAATAATATGTATGACATTGTATGTGTGCATGTATATATAATTTAACTTAGCGCTATGTAATAAATAAATAAATAAACAAGTAAGGAAGGTTAAGTTCGGGTGTAACCGAACATTACATACTCAGTTGAGAGCTATGGTGACAACATAAGGGAAAATAACCATGTAGGAAAATGAACCGAGGGAAACCCTGGAATGTGTTTGTATGACATGTGTATCAAATGAAAGGCATTAAAGAGTATTTTATGAGGGAGTGGGCCATAGTTCTATAGGTGGACGCCATTTAGGGATATAGCCATAAAGGTGGATCAGGGTTGACTCTAGAATGCGTTTGTACGTTATGGGTATCAAATGAAAGGTGTTAATGAGTATTTTAAAAGGGAGTGGGCCTTAGTTCTATAGGTGGACGCCGTTTCGAAATATCGCCATAAAGGTGGACCAGGGGTGACCCTAGAATTTGTTTGTATAATATGGGTATCAAAAGAAAGGTGTTAATGAGTATTTTAAAAGGGAGTAATCCTTAGTTCCATAGGTGGACGCCGTTTCGAGATATCGCCATAAAGGTGGAGCAGGGGTGGCCCTAGAATTTGTTTTGTACAATATGAGTACCTATCAAAATAAAGGTGTTAATGAGTATTTTAAAAGGGAGTAATCCATAGTTCCATAGGTGGACGCCGTTTCGAGACATCGCCATAAAGGTGGGCCAGGGGTGACTCTAGAATTCGTTTGTGCAATATGGGTATCAAACGAAAGAAGTTAATGAGTATTTTAAAAGGGAGTGGGCCTTAGTTCTATAGGTGGACGCCTTTTCGAGGTATCGCAATAAAGGTGGACCAGGGGTGACTCTAGACTTTGTTTGTACGATATGGGTATCAAATGAAAGGTGCTAATGAGTATTTTCAAAAGGGAGTGGGCCTTCGTTCTATAGGTGTTCGCCTTTTCGAGATATCGCCATAATGGTGAACCAGGGGTGACTCTAGAATGAGTTTGTACGATATGGATATCAAATTAAAGGTATTAATGAGAGTTTTAAAAGGGAGTGGTGTGAAGGCGTTTTCCAGAAATCGACCAAAATGTGGACCAGGGTGACCCAGAACATCATCTGCTGGATACCGCTAATTTATTTATATATGTAATACCTGCCAAGATTTTAAGGGTTTTTTATTTCGCCCTGCAGAACTTTTTCATTTTCTTCTACTTAATATGGTAGGTGTTACAACCATTTTATAAAGTTTTTTCTAAAGCGTCAATAAAACAATCCAATTACCTTACCATGTTTCATCCCTTTTTTCGTATTTGGTATAGAATTATGGCATTTTTTCATTTTTCGTAATTTTCGATATCGAAAAAGTGGGCGTGGTCATAGTCGGATTTCGTTCGTTTTTCATACCAAGATAAAGTGAGTTCAAGTAAGCACGTGAACTAAGTTCATTAAAGATATGTCGATTTTTGCTCAAGTTATCGTGTTAACGGCCATGCGGACGGACAGACGGACGACTGTGTATAAAAACTGGGCGTGGCATCAACCGATTTCGCCAATTTTCACAGAAAACAGTTAACGTCATAAAATCTATGCCCCTACCAAATTTCAAGAGGATTGGTTAATTTTTGTTCGACTTATGGCGTTAAAAGTATCCTAGACAAATTAAATGAAAAAGTGCGGAGCCACGCCCATTTTGAAAATTTCTTTTATTTTTGTATTTTGTTGCACCATATAATTAATGGAGTTGAATGTTGACATAATTTACTTATATACTGTAAAGATATTAAATTTTTTGTTAAAATTTGACTTTCAAAAAAATTTTTTTTAAAAGTGGGCGTGGTCCTTCTCCGATTTTGCTAATTTTTATTAAGCGTACATATAGTAATAGGTGTAACGTTCCTGCCAAATTTCATCATGATATCTTCAACGACTGCCAAATTACAGCTTGCAGAACTTCTAAATTACCTTCTTTTAAAAGTGGGCGGTGCCACGCCCATTGTCCAAAATTTTACTAATTTTCTATTCTGCGTCATAAGTTCAACTCATTTACCAAGTTTCGTCGCTTTAGCTGTCTTTTGTAAAGAATTATCGCACTTTTTCGGTTTTTCGAAATTTTCGATATCGAAAAAGTGGGCGTGGTTATAGTCCGATATCGTTCATTTTAAATAGCGATCTGAGATGAGTGCTCAGGAACCTACATACCAAATTTCATTAAGATACCTCAAAATTTACTCAAGTTATCGTGTTAACGGACGGACGGACGGACGGACATGGCTCAATCAAATTTTTTTTCGATCCTGATTATTTTGATATATGGAAGTCTATATCTATCTCGATTCCTTTATATATGTACAACCAACCGTTATCCAATCAATCTTAATATACTCTGTGAGCTCTGCTCAACTGAGTATAAAAAAAACTAAGAACTAGAGAAACGTAAACAGATCAACGTGCTAAATAATAAAAGTACATACAAATCCACAATATGCTTAGCAAAGCAACAACAAAAGATAGACGTTTTTTAGACAATTAGTAGGTTGATGAAATATAAAATTAATTTAAGCACACTCGAGGTATACTGCAAATAGAGTTTTTTATGTGATAAAATGGAATGCGTCAAAAATAGAAGGTGTCACAAAATTTAGTACACATTTTCACAGAATCGCGGTTACATGAACTGCCGACGATTTTCGGTTATATAATACGCACATAACAAATTTACAGGTAACGTTTGCAATAAGGCCGTTATTGTTTTTTTTTTTTTAATTTTCCATGATTGAAAAATAAATTATTATTATTATTAATAATTATTACAAAAAATGTTGTTTAGTTTTTCCGTTACTCTATCAACATAAGCACCAAACAAAGGGGCAGTCTTTTGCAACTTTTTCTTTTTGATCCAGTCTAATGTGCATAAACCATATTAAAAAAAAAAAAAAAACAAGTTAAGGTGTCTAAGTTCGGGTGTAACAGAACGTTATATACTGAGCGTGAGCTTCAATTGTACATTTCATTTCAGATAAATTACTTTTCTACATAACACGTGCCACCGCCCGTTTAAAAAAATGTCTCACCATTTCCTCTTACAATAAAACTTGATAAGTGAAATATCATTGATTCAAAACTATTTATAAGACCCTTTTAAACTTGTTTTATATCTAAGTTTCCGTGGCCTTTAACCGATCCCGTCCATTTTTACTAGAAATATTTTCTGCTACAAGGAAAATTTGTGTACCAAATTTCATTACGATATGTTAATTTTTCTTCGAGTTATGGCTCTCGAAATATAGAAAATTGCTTAGTCATAAAAGGGGCGGTGCCACGCCCATTTTCAAAAATTTTAGTGTTTTCCAATTTAATGTTATAATTAAATTTAGAAAGTAAAATTCTATTGATACAAAGTTCTTTTTCGCTAAGATATAGCTTATTATTTTTGTCTACGACCCTTTTAAAAATCTTGTATATAAAAGTAGGCGTGGTCTTTAACCGATTTCGTCTATTTTTTCTAGAAATATTTCCTGCTACAAGGAAAATTTGTGTACCAAATTTCATTACGATATGTTAATTTTTCTTCGAGTTATGGCTCTCGAAACATAGAAAATTGCTTAGTCATAAACGGGGCGGTGCCACTCCCATTTTAAAAAATTTGAAGTTTTTTCTATTTATTGTTATAAATACACTTGGGAAATGGTATTGATATAAAGCTCTTTTTTGCAAAGATATAGCTTATTTTATTTGTCCACGACCCTTTTAAAAATCTTTTATATAAAAGTGGGCGTGGTCCTTAACCGATTTCGTTAATTTTTCTTCAAAGCATTCCTTATAGTAAAGGCCAGCTCTCTGCCGAATTTTGTTACGATAGGTTTAACGATTTTTGATTTATGATTAATAATATTTGTAAAATTGATTTTATCCAAGTGGGCGGTGCCACGCCCATTTAAATTTTTTTTTTTCAAATTTTTATCTTTTGTGTTTTCCAAAATGTTATATGTATATATAAAAAGTGGGCGTGGTTATCATCCGATTTCGCTCATTTTCAACACCAATCTATTCTGGGTCCAGATAAGCTCGTGTACCAAATTTGGTGAAGATATCTCAAAATTAACTCAAGTAGTTATCGTGTTAACGAACAGACGGACGGACGGACGAACGGACGGACTGACATGGCTCAATCAAATTTTTTTTCGATACTGATGATTTTGATATATAGAAGTCTATATCTATCTCTATTCCTTTATACTACAACCAACCGTTACCCAAAGTTAATATACTCTGTGTGCAAAGCACTCTGAGTATAAAAATGTTTAATTCAACACTTTCCAGACCTTGCATACTGTGTACTATGTACATATGTACTGCATAAACTCGGGTTTTCGCTGATATTGCAATTGCTCTTCAAGTCTTCAAGTTAGCATGTATATACAGCTATGGTCAGAGATTTAGCACAATTATCAAAATTTTCACCAATTAGGTAATACATAAGGCGTCATAAACAAATCGTGGGGTGAGAGATAAAACAGTAACAGTAGTTTTTGGAAAATTCATGTTATTTGTATAAAGGTAATTTTTCATCCACCTCTTGGAAAACAAGGTAACAGAGGTTCTAATATCAAAATCCACCAAAGAAAAAACTGTGAAAACTTTCGAGATTAAAAAAAAATTAGACGCATTTACTCTCAAAAAATATGCCAACAGGTTTTTCTAAAACGCATTAAACAGAACTGTAAGTTGGCAGTTCTCACGTCAAGGGAAATCTACGTTATGTTAGATTTAGGGGCCCTTTATTCATTAAAAATAAAAATATTTATAAACTTTTTAAAATGTAGCTTTCATACAATAATATTATTAACTGCTATCTCGGCTCTCCATCGAAGAATATTTTCAAAAAACACCCTATCTCAGAATTCCGTTGAAGAACGCTCCATCTAAGAACTTTTTTAAGAAACGCTCCAACTAATGTTTATTATTTATGGAATTTAGTTCAGTTTTTCAGTTCAGTTATTCAAAGAGTTCTGCAATGGGGCGTTATTTAAAAGGTTTCTGATATAGGGCGTTTTCGAAGAGACTGCCGATATAGGGCGATATTTCATTCAGCAGTCGAATTTTTTTCGAAAATGTATCTTTTTTGGTAGTTTTAGTTTGAAATTCATTCCATTGTGCACAAATCACCGGTTTACCGGTTTTAAGTAATAATTCGAAATATGGCTCCAGAGTTCCTCCACCTTTCGTAACTCAGTGGAAGTGTCTTCTGCTGCCAAATTAGAGTGTTGATAGTGTAACGAATTTGCTGCAATTCCGCTTATTTCAAATTTTCTACTAAGGTTCGAATCACTAAACTGTTGAATAAATAACACCACTATTCAGTAATGCAAAATGGTCTTTATTGGACTACTTTCAAAATAACACTTCTATTGCTCGACAGATAGCGTGCTTAATCAAAACTGATTCTCGCGCCTCTACTGTTGCTGTTTTTATACTGTGTGATTTCCTCGTTGCATCTTCTAGGCGCTTCCAGAATTTACTTAGTTACTGGTATATAATTATAACTGCACGTGTGTAGTTCTCATATGCGCGTGTATTTGTGAGCGACACTTCCACAATTATAATTGCATAATTTAGGGAGCATCTCAGATAAGATATCTGCATGTGTCGATCTAAACGCCGATAGCATCTCCAATTGTACCACTCTTCTACTTCGTGGTTTCCCAATTGTTTGTATGCGGTAGATGGTATCACTGATCTTCTTCACAACTTTGTACGGGCCTTCCCAACTGCACCGAAATTTGGATGGAACACCTATCCGCCGGTGAGGGTTGTATAACAGTACCAAATCTCCCGCCAAGAAACCTTCCGAATTATTGTTCTCATCGTACCTTCTCATCGCGCTTGACGGATTGGCTTCGCATAATCAGTATCGTTCCCACGTTTCACAACAGTGGTGCGCCGTGGCTTGAAACTGCCCTCGCATTCCTTCTGGGAATTTCTTTCCTTCGTTTTCGTGCGTCCCTTTGGTTTTGTCTATGCCAGTGTTTCTCTCGCAGGTACTTTGGATTTCGCTTTATTTGGCCCATTCGATCCATCAACTTTACCGTTGACTTCCGTGGTCTTTGTAAAATCTCTTTCACCAGCACTCGCTTACTGCTGAACCCTTGCTCAAAACTGAAGTTAATTGGTACATCCTTGTTCTTATACTGCATAATCCTTCTCTGCATATCGATCCCGATGTCATAGTCAACTAAGAAATCCACTCCCAATATGACTTCATCAACGATCTCTGCCACAGCGAATTTGTGTAGAACCATGATCTCCCCAATTAAGACTTCACATACCACTTCTCCCTGGAGTTGGTTATACTCACCAGTGATCGTACGCAATCTTGCTCTAGGTAATGGCTTTGCTCTCCTGTTAACCAAATCGGATCGGATTAAAGAATGAGATGCACCCGTATCTACAGTCAGTACACGCTCCTTGCCATCCACATTTCCTTTGACGGTAAGACTGCTCGATTTCCTTCCAGTTTGCGAGATAGGTATCACACGACATTCACTAGCTGGGGCAAGTTCTCGATCTTTACATTTTACTCGCTCTTGCTTATGTCCTCCAGCTTTGCGTTTACGACCAGCCAAGTTGGAACTACCATGACCGGTGCTGCAATGACGTGCAATGTGACTTGGGTTACCGCACTTGAAACACTTCATAACTCCGGCATTTTTTTGTTGTAATCCCTTCAGTGCTTCCAAAATTGTGTTTACCCAATCTGGCCTTTCCACTTCCACGCGATGAGCTTTGTATGCGGGCTTACTCAAAAGTGACGCTGTTTCCTGAGTCAGTGCATGGGATACCGTTTCAGCAAATGTTGACTTTGGGTTCGCATATGTAGCTCGTTTCCTTTCGGCATCCCGTATTCCATTTATAAAGCTCTGAATTGTAACCCTCTCGGTGTATTCCACGGGTGCGGATGCATTTGCGAGATGAGCCAATCTTTCAACATCCGACGCAAACTCCTACAAAGTCTCATTCGCCTTTTGGTAACGATTTTGCAACTCAATTTGATATATCTGTTTCCTATGCTCGCTTCCGTAACGTCTCTCTAGAGCGCTCATCATGTTTCATAGTAGTTCCGTTCGTACTCTGGAATTGTCTGTAAGATTTCAGCTGCAGGCCCTTTCAATGCCACGAACAATGCAGCAACTTTATCTTCAGCATTCCAGTTGTTCACTGCTGACGTCTTCTCAAATTGAAAGGAACAGAGCCGTCAAAAGATGGAGTTTTTGCCTTCGGATTGCTCGCTGGAACAGCTGGGCGATTTAGTTGTAACTGTTGCATAAGACCTTTCAACGCTTCTATCTCGGCACCAATTTTGTACTCGAGTTGTAAAATTTTTGCATCCTGCTCTTCCAGTTTCGCAAAGAGCTGCGGTGATACCTGTTCCGAAATTTTTGTCGACATTCCAGATATACGAGCCTCTTGCGCTTCCAGTTGAGATGACATATATGTCTTCTGTTCTTCCAATTGAGATGACATTTGCGACGCCATTTCTGAAATGCGTGCCTCCTGTGACTCCAGCTGAGATACCATTGTCGATGTTTGTGCAGATAATGTGCTCGTCACTGTCTGCCGTGTTTCGTTTTTTTCTTCCACTTTTGTTGTTGTTTTGTCGCTATCATAATGAAAGACATACTCCTTAGCATTGATTCCTTCAAATACTATAGCTACATTTAGTCGTCTTTGTAGCTGGGATTTATCACCAGAAGTAGCCAATCGACGGACTTCCAACTCCTCCTTCAGTTGCTGGATCGTCAATTCACTCAACTTTGCCATGTCCAAGTTGTATTCGCAATCTTCGGAATTTATTCAACAATTCCTCTTCTGACACCAATTGTAACGAATTTACTACAATTCCGCTTATTTAAAATCTTCTACTAAGGTTCGAATCACTAAACTGTTGAATAAATAACACCACTATTCAGTAATGCAAAATGGTCTTAATAGACTACTTTCAAAATAACACTTCTATTGCTCGACAGATAGCGTGCTTAATCAAAACTGATTATCGCGCCTCTACTGTTGCTGCTTTTAGACTGTGTGACTTCCTCGTTGCATCTTCTAGGCGCTTCCAGAATTTACTTAGTTACTGGTATATGATTATAACTACAGATGTACGTGTATAGCTCTAATATGCGCGTGTATTTGTGAGCGACTTACTTACTTACTTAATTGGCGCTTAACCGTCTAAACGGTTATGGCCGTCCAACAAGGCGCGCCAGTCGCTCCTTCGCTCCGCCAACCGGCGCCAATTGGTCACACCAAGGGAGTTTAAATCGTTTTCCACCTGGTCCTTCCAACGGAGTGGGGGCCGCCCTCTACCTCTGCTTCCATAGGCGGGTTCCGATAGAAACACTTTCTTGGCCGGAGCATCATCTTTCATTCGCATAACATGGCCTAGCCAGCGCAGCCGCTGCGTTTTAATTCGCTGGACTATGTTGATGTCTGCGTATAGCTCGTACAGCTCATCATTAAATCTTCTTCGGTACTCGCCATCGCCAACGCGTAGAGGTCCATAAATCTTTCGAAGAACTTTTCTCTCGAACACTCCCAAAGCCGCTTCATCTGCTGTTGTCATGGTCCATGCTTCTGCCCCATATAGCAGGACGGGTACGATAAGTGACTTGTAGAGTATGATTTTCGTTCGCCGAGAGAGGACTTTACTTTTCAATTGCCTACCTAGTCCAAAGTAGCATTTATTGGCAAGATTGATTCTTCGCTGGATTTCAGTGCTGATGTTGTTGCTAATGTTGATGCTGGTTCCCAAATAAACGAAGTCTTTTACTATTTCGAAATTATGGCTGCCAACAGTAGCGTGGTTGCCAAGGCGTATATGCGCTGACTCTTTGCTCGATGACAGCAGGTACTTCGTTTTGTCCTCATTCACCATCAAACCCATCTTTACCGCTTCTTTTTCCAGCTTGGAGTAAGCAGAACTAACAGCGCGGGTGTTTAGGCCGATGATATCAATGTCATCAGCATATGCCAGTAATTGCACGCTTTTATAGTATATTGTTCCAGTGCGGTTAAGTTCTGCAGCTAGTATAATTTTCTCCAGCATCAAATTAGAGAAATCGCACGATAGGGGGTGACCCTGTCTGAAACCTCGTTTAGTTTCGAACGGCTCGGAGAGGTCCTTCCCAATTCTGACTGAGCTGATGGTGTTGCTCAACGTCATTTTGCACAGCCGTATAAGTTTTGCGGGGAAACCAAATTCAGACATAGCGGCATATAGGCAGCTCCTTTTCGTGCTGTCGAAGGCGGCTTTAAAGTCGACGAAGAGGTGATGTGTGTTTCTCTTTTCACGGGTTTTTTCCAAGATTTGGCGCATTGTGAAAATCTGGTCGATGGTAGATTTACCAGGTCTGAAGCCGCACTGATAAGGTCCAATCAGCCGGTTCACGGTGGGCTTCAATCTTTCGCACAATACACTTGAAAGGACCTTATATGCGATATTAAGAAGGCTGAGTCCACGATAGTTGTTGCATTTTGCAGTATCCCCCTTCTTGTGGACTGGGCAAAGAACACTTAGATTCCAACCGTCGGGCATGCTTTCGTCCGCCCATATTTTGCTAAGAAGCTGCTGCATGCGCCTTACCAACTCCTCGCCGCCGAACTTGAATAGCTCCGCAGGCAATCCATCAGTGCCCACGGCCTTGTTGTTTTTCAATCTGGTTATTGCTATTCTAACTTCGTCATAATCGGGCGGGGGGACATATATTCCATCATCATCGATTGTGGGATCGGGTTCTTCATCTCTGCGCGGTGAATTGCTGCCTCCATTTAGGAGAGCAGAGAAGTGTTCCCTCCATAATCTAAGCACTCTCTGGACATCAGTTACAAGGTCGCCGTTTTCATTCCTACAGGAGTTTGCCCCGGTCTTAAAACCTTCCGTCTGTCGCCGTATTTTTTGGTAGAATTTTCGGGCGTTATTCCTGGTGGCTAGCAGCTCAAGCTCCTCGCACTAACACCTTTCTGCTTCTGCTTTTTTCTTCCTGAAAAGGCGTCTCGCTTCCCTTTTCAACTCACGATAGCGTTCACACACTCCTCTTGTCGCGCTCGCTTTTAACGTAGCCCTGTAGGCAGCGTCTTTTCTTTCGGTTGCAACGCGGCATTCTTCATCATACCAGTTGTTTTTTCGTGGCCGCCGGTAACCAATTTTTTCCTCGGCAGCAGTATGAAGTGCTTTGGAGATATGCTCCTACTGCTCCTGTATTCCTTCAGGATGAGTTGTGCCCTCAGAGAGCAGGTGTGAGAGTCGAGTTGCGAAATCATTGGCAGTCTGTTGTGATTGAAGCTTTTCGACGTCTAGCTTTCCTTGTGTTTTTTGTTCCTTGTTTTTAGCCGCGTTGAGGCGGGTGCGTATTTTGGCTGCAACGAGATAATGGTCCGAATCGATGTTAGGTCCTCGGATCGTTCGCACATCTAAAACACTGGAGGCATGCCGTCCGTCTATCACAACGTGATCGATCTGATTGCGAGTATTTCGATCAGGAGACAGCCATGTAGCTTGATGTATCTTTTTATGCATGAACCTCGTGCTTGATATGACCATGTTTCGAGCACCGGCAAAGTCAATCAGCCTCAGTCCGTTAGGAGAAGTTTCATTGTGTAGGCTGAACTTTCCGACTGTAGGGCCAAAAACACCTTCTTTGCCCACCCTGGCGTTAAAGTCGCCAAGCACGACTTTTATATCATGACGGGGGCAGCGCTCGTATGTGCGTTCTAATTGTTCATAAAAAGTGTCTTTCACCTCATCGTCTTTCTCCTCTGTCGGCGCATGGGCGCAGATGAATGATATATTAAAAAATTTTGCTTTTATTCGAATAGCGGCGAGACGCTCGTCCACAGGCGTGAACGCCAGCACTTGGCGACAAAGTCTCTCACCCACCACGAATCCGACGCCGAAACTGCGCTTATTCGCATGGCCACTCCAATATATGTCACAATTTTTGATCTTCTTTCTTCCTTGCTTCGTCCAACGCATTTCTTGGATGGCGGTGATGTCAGATTTTGCTTTGACGAGGACATCAACCAGCCGGGTATCTGCACCAATCCCATTCAGGGAGCGGACGTTCCAGGTGCATGCCCTCAATTCATTGTCCTTCAAACGTTTGCCATGGTCGTCATCAATAGAGAGTGTATTTATCCGAGGCTTGTTGTTATATTTCATTGAAGTATGGTTTTACGTGGCGGGTCCCAAGCCCAGCGCACAACCCGCTCAGCGGGGGTGAAAATATTACTTGGCACGTTTATATAGCGAGCCGCTTGCTCCAAGACAGACGTCCGCTTGCAGCCGCACCTAGAGGTGTACAGACGCTGCCGATGAAATCTCCCCCGGCTAGCCCTTAAACCGATTATGTCAGAGTGGCCTAGCCAGGTTGTCGCCTTCTCACATTAGCTCACCGCTAAACGGGTGTTTAGCGGCTACCCAGAGGATACTTGGCCGCAAGCGACCGGCAGTAGTGAGCTGCTTGAACCGCATGCAAAAGAATCGCTCTGGCCATTCCCAGGTGAATGGCGGTCAGAAACTTTCCCCACTGTCGTGGACTTCTACACACGGCCCCACCCTCCTCCTCACCTTTGTGAGCGACACTTCCACAATTATAATTGCATACTTTAGGGAGCATCTCAGATAAGATATCTACATGTGTTTGTGCGTTGCTTCTCCGCTGCGTGTACGTACATATGTGTAGACATAATGACTGAATTAGTGATGTGCATCAAGTCACTGCTTAGCATCGGTGTAGAGATGACAGTACCCCTTAGCGTGGCTAATATTCGTAGCAATAGTAATATTTGAGATATATTTGAAATTTATCACGGATATGATAAAGAGCTCAGAAGCTATTCGAGCTAATGGCACTTTGCCCTACTCTTTTTCGTGTTATGAAAAAATAAACACAGGGCGGTGGTACGTTTAATCTGCATCAGGTATCAGAATTTTTATATTGGTTCTGGTTTTGGCGACATTTGGATCTGAAAGGGCTTAGACACGTTTTTCTGTTTTAAATGTATTAGTATGCAAAAAAGCTATTGTTAGGGCAGTGATTGTGTTTTCAAACGGCATATGTGGATTTTGAATCGATATTAGATTTTCTGAGAAAATTATGTATTGAATGCAGCCGAAAAATGTGATTTTCGGACCTTTCAATAAGAAAGTCTCGAAAACCATCACCAAAAAGAAAAATCTGATTTGATATTCAGATTAAGTGAACCGAAGACCTTCTGAAAAGTATTAGTTCGTAGACTTTTTCCAAAATTATTAAAGTTTATAATGATGTTTGGGAGTGTTCGAGAGAAAAGTTCTTCGAAAGATTTATGGACCTCTACGCGTTGGCGATGACGAGTACCGAAGAAGATTGAATGATGAACTTTACGAGCTATACGCAGACATCAACATAGTCCAGCGAATTAAGAGCAGCGGCTGCGCTGGCTAGGCCATGTTATGCGAATGAAATATGATACTCCGGCCAAGAAAGTGTTTCTATCGGAACCCGCCTATGGAAGCAGAGGTAGAGGGCGGCCCCCACTCCGTTGAAAGGACCAGGTGGAAAACGATTTAAACTCCCTTGGTGTGACCAATTGGCGCCGGTTGGCGGAGCGAAGGGGCGGCTGGCGCGCCTTGTTGGACGGCCATAACCGTTTAGACGGTTAAGCGCCAATTAAGTAAGTAAGTAAGTAAGTTATAATGATGTATGTAGAAAGAAAAGAAATGCTAAAATCCTGCTAAGTACTTGTCCATAGCTGTATGTATGTATGTACATGCGTAAAAAATAAAACAAAAACAAACCGTGAATGACGTATCTATAAAATGCAAAGTTGAATACACCGTATTTATGATTTTGGATAAAGGCTTGAAGGAAGTGTGGAGTATGTAGTGCTGTTCCGATATGAGTAGCCACGAGTACATACTCGAGTACCTTGCGCAAGTTTCGCGCAATTTTCGTAGTCGAATACTTCGAACACGTACCTCCTTTGGTATCGATTACTTAAGGAAAAAAAAAAGTTTACTGTACTTTTGTAAATTAGATTTTTAGAACAATAAGTTCCGCTTATAAACAGAAGCAGTATGTAGCCTCAAGCCGCACATAAAATTTAAAATAAAATAACAGATGTAGAGTAATTGTGCAGTTTGTGGGACGCTCTTAAAATTGGGCCTACTTTTCTGTTGGGGTATTCAAAGCCGCCTATTCAGGATTAAAGTCCAGATCTTTACATACTTAGACCATTTAAAGGTTATGAGTAAATGAACTAATGCACATAAATTTAGCATAGACCATACTGAAATTTTATTTTGTAAATAAATAAATACAAGCTGCGATATATCTCCAAAGAGATAGATTTTACGCCAAGTTTCTCTTCTAATATGCGTCGTGCTCCTTTTAATTTTTCCTACAAATTGGCGGGACGGGACCTACATGTTTTACGCCGGCTTGCAACGGCATTTGCAAGGCAGATGAGTTTACACTGAGAAGCGTTTCATGGCAGAAACACACTCGGAGTATTTGTCAAATCATTTCCGAGTGGCGACCCCGATTAGAAAAACATATTTCTAATTGAAAAAACCTGTTTCTAAATTTTAGATGTTCACCATAATATTAAGGACAACACATCAATGCTAGAAAAGTTCGTAAACCATGAAATCCTCAGAAACTTATATAAAAATCGTTTCATTTGCTAGGTTCCTATGGTTGTGAGGCAAATGCGAGTTTAGGTAAGTAAGTTGCTTTAATAAGTAAAGGATTAATGTTCAATAGTTTTGCTGAGCCTTTTATTAAGTACGATACGAGTAAGTATCGAGTAGTTTCCCTCGATACTTATTTGATCGATTACTTTCTTGATTTTTTATATGAGTACAGGTATCGAGTGCAAGGTGGTATACGGAACAACACCACGAGTACCAATATGAAGCAGGGGCTGGGAATGTGATGTTTGAGTGGCAATCGCAATTATGAAAATATATGTGTATGTACAATGTACATGGCAGCTTACGACGACGCTGTCGAGCTGTGGGTGAGTATTTGCTTTGAATAAATTCAACCTTGTGGGAACGCAAGTCGCCAACTCATCGCTTTAAGCAACTGAAAAACTTTTTTTTTTATATTTGGTTGTCGTTTTGTACATAATAAAAGAGTTGATTGAATTATTTGTCGTTTGAGAGAAATATTATGCTCAAACGAGCGAGTACCCATGCATGAGAGATGATTTATTGGTAGGTGGCAGTTGTCTGGCCCCATATACCTAGGTACATAGGTATATATGTATGCATGTTTATACTTGTATTTGTTTACTTTAATGTAAAAATGTTTCTTTTTATTTTCTTTTGTTCTCGAGTTTTGTTTTCTTACCACATTTATACTACATATTTTGTTTTTAAATTTATGTTCGCATTCTTTCGACGTGAGCGTGACTGGGTATCACGAGCGCCACCCCATAAATATGTACATAAAACAATTCCGACGACGACTCGCCGGTAATGTGAATCTAAAAATAGATTCAACTCTTTCTAGTTTATATTATATAATTATTATATGTATTTTGCAAAAATATGTACATATAAACGTTTGTATGTATGTTTATTATCTCACCAATGGCCATTAATGTCTGAAATATCAGCTACAGGTTTTCAAAGGTTAGTATACATACAGGTATGTAGGTATGTATTTCTCACATATAGACACTCATCTTAATAGGTTCATTCATTTCTTTCTAACACAATTTTAAAATGTTTTTTAAAGTGAAATAAAAACAAGTAAGGAAGGCTAAGTTCGGGTGTAACCGAACATTACATACTCAGTTGAGAGCTATGGAGATAAAATAAGGAAAATCACCATGTAGGAAAATGAACCTAGGGTAACCCTGGAATGTGGTTGTATGACATGTGTATCAAATGGAAGGTATTAAAGAGTATTTTAAGAGAGAGTAGGCCATAGTTCTATGGATGGACGCCATTTAGGGATATCGCCATAAAGGCGGACCAGGGCTGACTCTAGAATTTGTTTGTACGATATGGGTATCAAGTGAAAGGTGTTACTGAGCATTTTAAGAGGGAGTGGGCATTAGGTCTATAGGTGGACGCCTTTTTGAGATATCGCCATTAGGGTGGGCCAGGGGTGACCCTAGAATGTTTGTACGATATGGGTATCAAACGAAAAGTGTTACTGAGCATTTTAAGAGGGAGTGGGCATTAGGTCTATAGGTGGACGCCTTTTCGAGATATCGCCATTAGGGTGGGCCAGGGTGACTCTAGAATGTGTTTGTACGATATGGGTATCAAATGAAAGGTGGTAATGAGTATTTTAAAAGGGAGTAATCCTTAGTTCTATAGGTGGACGCCTTTTCGAGATATCGCCATAAAGGTGGACCAAGGGTGACTCTAGAATGTTTGTACGATATGGGTATCAAACGAAAGGTGTTACTGAGCATTTTAAGAGGGAGTGGGCATTAGGTCTATAGGTGGACGCCTTTTCGAGATATCGCCATTAGGGTGGGCCAGGGGTGACTCTAGAATGTTTGTACGATATGGGTATCAAACGAAAGGTGTTACTGAGCATTTTAAGAGGGAGTGGGCATTAGGTCTATAGGTGGACGCCTTTTCGAGATATCGCCATTAGGGTGGGCCAGGGGTGACTCTAGAATGTTTGTACGATATGGGTATCAAACGAAAGGTGTTACTGAGCATTTTAAGAGGGAGTGGGCATTAGGTCTATAGGTGGACGCCTTTTCGAGATATCGCCATTAGGGTGGGACAGGGGTGACTCTGGTATGTTTTTGTACGATATGGATATCCAATTAAAGGTAATAATGAGGGTTTTAAAAGCGAGTGGCCCTTAGATGTATATGTGAAGGCGTTCTCACGATATCGACCAAAATGTGGACCAGGTGATCCAGAAAATCATCTGTCGGGTACTGCTAATTTATTTATATATGCAATACCACTAACAGTATTCCTGCCAAGATTCCAAGGGCTGTTGATTTCGCCTTGTAGAACTTTTTCATTTTCTTCTACTTAATATGGTAGGTGTCACACCCATTTTACAAAGTTTTTTCCAAAGTTATATTTTGCGTCAATAAACCAATCCAGTTACAATGTTTCATCCCTTTTTTCGTATTTGGTATAGAATTATGGCATTTTTTTCATTTTTCGTAATTTTCGATATCGATAAAGTGGGCGTGGTTATGGTTGGATTTCGGCCATTTTTTATACCAAGATAAAGTGAGTTCAGATAAGTACGTGGGCTAAGTTTAGTAAAGATATATCGGTTTTTGCTCAAGTTATTTTGTTAACGGCCGAGCGGAAGGACAGACGGTGGACTGTGTATAAAAACTGGGCGTGGCTTCCACCGATTTCGCCCATTTTCACAGAGAACAGTTACCGTCATAGAATCTATGCACCTACCAAATTTGAGAAGGATTGGTAAATTTTTGTTCGACTTATGGCATTAAAAGTATTATAGACAAACTAAATGAAAATGGGCGGAGCCACGCCCATTTTGAAGTTTTCTTTTATTTTTGTATTTTGTTGCATCATATCATTACTGGAGTTGAATTTAACTTAATTTACTTATATACAGTAAAGATATTAAATTTTTTGTTAAAATTTGAATTTAAAAAAAATTTTTTTTAAAAAGTGGGCGTGTTCTTCATCCAATTTTGCTAATTTTTATTTAGCACATATATAGTAATAGTAGTAACGTTCCTGCCAAATTTCATCATGATATCTTCAACGACTGCCAAATTACAGCTTGCAATACTTTTAAATTACCTTCTTGTAAAAGTGGGCGGTGCCACGCCCATTGTCAAAAATCTTACTAATTTTCTATTATCTATTTCTATCGCTTTAACCGCCTTTGGCAATGAATTATCGCATTTTTTCGGTTTTTCGAAACTTTCGATATCGAAAAAGTGGGCGTGGTTATAGTCCGATATCGTTCAATTTAAATAGCGATCTGAGATGAGTGCCCAGGAATCTACATACCAAATTTCATCAAGATACCTCAAAATTTACTCAAGTTATCGTGTTAACGGACAGACGGACGGACGGACGGACGGACGGACATGGCTCAATCAAATTTTTTTTCGATACTGATGATTTTGATATATGGAAGTCTATATCTATCTCGATTCCTTTATACCTGTACAACCAACCGTTATCCAATCAAAGTTAATATACTCTGTGAGCTCTGCTCAACTGAGTATAATGAATCCATTTATCGATAGTCAGTGTAAGAAGAATCTTTTTGGTGTACTTCTTATGCAGTGGCATTACCCCTTCAGTATATTAACTTCAAATAAAGATAGACACCTATATATCGGCGTGAAAAAAGAAATTCATTTAATCATGTCCGTCCGTTTGTGAACACCATAATTTGAGTAACTTATGGGATGTATTGTTGGAATTTAGTAAATTGGCTCATTGCCACTCATCCGACCATAACCACGCCCACTTTATGTATCTTACTATATATAAATTTCGTGTCACGATATTTGTCCGCGATGGACTCCTAAACTATTTAATCGGTTTTAACCAAATTTGCACACCGTGTGCAGTTTGATCCTACTTGAAAGATAGGATAGCGTATCTGTGAAATTTCTTTCCGGGAAGTCGAGCAGGGACAAAACTATTCGAACAAATAATGGCAACGCTTTGCCTAGATAAGTATTTATGACACTTTTTTCCTGGAAGGAGACCAGGGGCCGATCAGTTCGAATGAATTCTAATCATATTTGGTATATAGGGAGCCTCTAGCCTAGATAAGTATTTACAGGGGCCGCCTGCGACTGGTGAAGAGTGATTAAAACGATAAGGAAAAGGGGGAGAGAGGGGAAGGGAGAGTAAGAGGTAAAAACTGCTTAAAAGTTATGCAGATAGGCCAAAGCTAGAGCAGAACATTGTCTGCCGGGTCTGCTAGTATGTACATATATAAGTCTCTGAGTATGGAGATGCAGCACATGGGCAACACCAGCGTTGAGTAAGGACGACTTCTGCTGATTATAATCATAAACAAATGAGCCAAGATCCCGCATTCCGAAATTGTTGTATTTGTAATCGAATTTGAAAAAAAGTTTGATGACGTAGAGCTTTTGAAATTTTTCGATTTATTACATTTCTCTCATATTTCGCTACCTGTGTTCGGAGTATTTAAAACTGTTACCTGAGTAAACGACTACGCCGGAGTAAAAATTAAATTTTCGGAGTATATTTTTTCTTCCTTTTTGAAAGCGGGCTAACAACTAACATCAAATTGATTTGGTGGCTTGGCAAACCCTTCGATTGTGTTTTTGCCATGAAATGTTTCTCAGCAAAAAAGTTATCTGTCTTATCAGATGCACATGGAGTTGGCTTAAAACGTGTACGATGACCAATTAATGCTCCCATTCGCACACCACATTCTGGAAGAAAAGTGGACTCTATCTCCCTGGATATTTATCCCGAAAAAATTTTATTATTATTTTCGGTTTACTATCCATATTTCATGCTCTTTTAATGACAGAAGGTTAAAAGACCAGGGCAGATGCCTGTAGGAACGGTAACGGCGACTTGGACGTACATAGTGTGTGGGAAGATGAACCCGATACCCCGATCTCCGATGATGAAAAACGCTCTCCGGAAACTATGGCGAAGTGAGAATGGCAATGTCACGGCTAAAAAATCACGCTGGGCTAATCAAACATGGAGGCGAAGAGTTGGTATAAGATAAAGAAGTATAAAAGTGTGTCTTGCAGTAAATGTGGACAAGACGAAGTACTTGCTGCCATCGTTGCCTTTGTAGCCACGTCACTGTTGACGGATATAAATGCTAGACTGTGAAGGATTTCGACTATTTGGGAAGCAGCATTAGAAGCAAAAACTATGTCGGCCAGAAATCAAACGGAGTATAACTCGTGCCAACAAGTGCTTCTTTGGGCAATTGAAAAGTAGAGTCCTCTCTCGGCGAAGAAAATTCTCGCTCTACAAGTCACTCATCATACCTGTCCTGATGTATGGCTCGCAATCATGGAAGGTGTCGAGAGAAGATGAAATGGCCCCTGGAGTATTCGAAAGAGTTCTCCGGAAGATTTATAGTCCTATCCGTGATGTCGGCGGCGAGTATCGAAGGCGGTATAATGATGAGCTAGCTTCTCGCAGATATGAAGATAGTGCAGCGAATAAAAACAGAAAGCTTCGCTAGCTACGTCATGTTATGCGGATGAACGAATACGCTCCGGCAGTTTGTAAACAGAGGAAATAGACCTTCAGTGAGTTGGGAGAGACATTTGGTGGATGATTTGACTTCGCTTGGTGCTCCCAATTGGCGAGTCTTATCGCAAAACAGGGTTAGGTAACCTCACTAATTCGACGTACTTAATTTGTATACAAAACTTCAAGAAGTGCTGTATGTTGAATTTTGGCAGGAATTACAGATCACGCCTGGACACATTTTTGCTTACATTTTACTCCTCCTATTCTCATTCCGTACGAAAAAAGTACAAAACTGTGAGTAAAATGTGAACAAACATTTCTTAAGATACGAGCAATGAATTCACGTAATTTCATCCAATCGTACGTATACAATGAAAACTTCAACCAAAATATATTAGATAGTAATACTATTTAGGTTTCAACTCGACCCAAATAAACCTTTGAGATAAAAAATGTAGTAGGAGGTAAGAGCGGAGCAAAATACTCCGATAGGAATAAAGTCATGTTGTCAAAAGCGTGTCGTCACGCCGGGAAAATTTATTTCACAGCTAACTATGATTTTTTTGCTCTCTCATTTTTTAATGCGAGATCTGTTTATTGGTTCATGGATTATAATGGAGTGTTGCCAGTGACTAAACGCTTATAGGTATCGTTTCCGACTTATTTCTTATCATACCGTTATATAGATATGTACGTATGTACAAGTAAGCAAATAGTTTTTCCTTTCTGTTCTCTGCTTAGTTCATATGTGTGTATGTATCTATCTTATATATCTATCTATCTATAAATCTTATAAAATAAAGTCGCTAAATGCCATGTATGCACATAACTTCACACAGAATGCTCCGGTTTTAAAACGGTTTTTTGCATTTGAAAGCTTAGCTACGTGAGATGGTACAGTTAATATAATTTGAAGGTATATGGTATAGTGGCGTGACCAAAATGTAGTAAAAAATCATAAAATTTTTGTTTACACAGCTATAACTCATAAACGGAAGGATGGATTTGAAAAAGTCTACTTTTCAGTAAAACTTTGAAATATTTACCTTCGTTCTGCACCAAAAAAATACTTGATTCCTTTCTTATATCAGCCAAATTCGCTATAAATAAAATAGTCGATCCATGTCAGCATGGTTTCATTGCGGGACGTTCGACTGCTACAAATCTGGTGTTGTCTCTGCGTTTAAGGATGGATGTCAAGTTGACACCATATATACGGATTTTTCCAAGGCTTTTGACACAGTTTCGCACAAATTACTTCTGTGGAAACTTGAAAACATGGGCTTTCACTCAAGCTTTCTGTCGTGGGTGAAGTCCTATTTGGAAAATAGAATATCTTTTGTTGAAATCGAGAGAACTAAGTCTTATGAATTCTCAGCAACTTCGGGTGTACCACAAGGTAGCATCCTTGGTCCTATTTTGTTCTTAATGTTTATTAATGATGTTGGCTCATGCATAAACTATTCGAATTATTTGCTTTATGCTGACGACTTAAAACTCTTTCGGAGAATCTCCTGTACTTCTGATGCATTGCGTCTGCAAGAAGATCTGAATGCTATAAATAATTGGGCCTGTCAAAATAATCTGCGACTCAATATTAGTAAATGCTGCCACATGACGTATACTAAGTCTACGAATGTGGTTTCATTCGCGTACTCGATTTCAAATGTAACTCTTGCGTCAATTAATGAGTTTCGCGATCTTGGCGTAATTTTTGACTCATCTTTTACTTTTTGTAATCATGTAAACTTTCTCATACCAAAGGCTTATACCAACTTAGCTTTCTTGCGACGATATGCCAAGGATTTCAAGAACCCATATACCAGGAAAATCTTATACAATGCCTTAGTGCGTTCCAAGTTAGAGTATGCATCAGTCATCTGGAATCCCATATACTCCTCACACTCTTTAAGAATTGAAAGAATTCAGCGCAAGTTCATACGATTTGCTCTTCAACCTCTGCACTTTGTTAATCCCCTGCCACCCTACAATGCAAGATGCATGCTTATCAATGTCTTGCCACTTGAAGTTAGACGTCTTGTTCAAAACGTAATGTTTATTTTTGACATAATATCCGGTGCCATTGACTGCTCAGAACTACTTGGGCAGTTGAATTTCAATGTCCCTAACAGACCTCTCCGCTTTCACAGTACATTCCGCGTTGAAGTGCTGCGTTCGAATTACTTCAGTTTCGCACCTCTTATAAGAGGTCTTGTAGAATTTAATCGCCTATCCAGAAGCCTTGACCTGGACTTTGCCATGCCAAGGTCTCTGTTTAAGGCACGCATTGAGTCCTATTACTTATCTCAGTAAATCTTACTTTAAAATTGTTAAACTAGTACTAAGTTAACCTGTAATCTAGTCAGTAAGGTTGTTACCATTTGACTTAATAAAGATATGAAATATGAAATTGTTTAAACAAAAGTTACATTTTTACCAAAAAATTCGTGTGTGTGATTGTTCGGTGTCAACTGTGCGCGCTAAGTGCTTTTGAGTGAGGCATGATGCGACACATACGTACATATGTACATAGCATTCGCTGCGTTATTTAACTTCGGGCGTAGGTTTATAGGCATGTATGAATGTACATATGTATGTATTTTCATATCATATCAGCTTGAGATACATAGGTATGTACATACATACATATTTATGCAACATAAATGGTTAATTGTTAATGCAACATAAAGGGTTAAGAATGCATACATCTATTGAAAAATAATCTTTCGTTAAAAATATTAAACACTTCCTTAAAATTCTTCAAAAAAGTTTTATTTTTTGGTATATTTGCATGTATCACCATCACTACATATTATAAAACAAAGTCGCTTTTGCTGTCCCATGTCCCTTTGAATGCTTAAACCTTTAAAACTACGCAACGGATTTTCATGCGCTTTTTTTTAATAGATAGAGTGATTGAAGTTTGTAGATTGTATAATAACATCCATTAAATAGTGGAGAAATACTGCTATTTTTGAAGTTTCTAATGTGATGTATATATGTACATATGTATATAAGAGAAAGTGGTGTTAGTTACACTATTTATAAGTCAAGAAAGGATGAACAGAGTTGGTTGAAAATTGGTGGAGGGGTAGCTTAGAACCAGGAGACAGACATAGGATACTTTTTATCCCGTTCTGGATAGGCTCTTGAGATCAAAATGTGGACCTGGGTAATCCTGGGATATGTTTGTACAATGTGGGCATCAAATGTGTGTGTTTATGTGTACTTTGATACGGGGCATTTTTCGTACCCGTGGGTGACTAGTGTCTCGAGATATAGGCCAAAATGTGGACCCGGGTACCCCTAGAATGTGTTTATAGAATATGGATAACAAATGAAAGCTGTTGATGAGTGCTTTAGTGCAGGGTAGTATTCATACCTATTGGTGACTAGGGTCTCGAAATTGAGGCCAAAGCGTGGACCCAGATACCCGTAGATAGTGTTTATCTAAGAAGGATAACAAATGAAAGCTGTTGATGAGTGCTTAAGTACACGGTAATTTTCATATCTATTTGTGACTAGGGTCTTGAAATATAGGCCAAAACGTGGATCAGGATAACACTAGGATGTGTTTTTACATTATGGGTATCAAATTGAAGCTGTTGGTGAGTGCTTTAGTGCAGGGTAGTTTTCATACCTATAGGTGACTAGGGTCTCGAGATATAGGCCAACACGTGGACCAGGGTAACACTAGGATGTGTTTTTACATTATGGGTATCAAATTGATGGAAGCTGTTGATGTGTGCTTTAGTACAGAGTAATTTATACCGCTGGGTGACTAGGGTCTCGAGATATAGGCCAAAACGTGGACCCGGATACCCCTAGAATGTGTGTGTAATACGGATCTCAAATGAAAGCTGTTGCTCAGAGCTTTAAAGTAATTTTTATTGTGATATTCGATTTAGTCGCATCAACCTGGCAAAACTGATAAATATGCATGCGAAGCCGAAAAAAAGCATGAATTGATAATACCCACATACCTATTTACATACGTCCTATTCGATTTGCCTGAAATTTGGTATATAAATTTGCTTATACTAGTATTTACGATCCTTTTTTCGGGGAAGTAGACCAGAGACGGGCTGGGAATGAGGCTAGGACTAGGATAGGGACTGAGACTCGGTGTGGGACTGGAACTCGGAATGGGACTGGAACAAAATACATACCACCCTCTGGGACTGGCAATAAGGGATGAAGAAGAATGGGAAAAACTTGAGAGAAGAGAAAAGAGGGAAGGATAAGGAGACTGAGAAAGGGATATAGTGAGACGAAAATAGAGATAGATGAAGCGAAAAAGACGGAGGGAGGAGTGAATAAAATGATTAAGAAGAAGTGAAGAGGGGAGGGCAGAGTTAGAGAGAAAAAGCTTATTAAAATGTATGCAGATAGACCAAATTTAGGGCAGAACAACGTCTGACGGGTCTGCTAGTGTATTTATAAAAAGAGTTGCAGCCAGAATTGGACCAGTTTTAATGATTTTCCGTCGTTGTAAAGCTTTTTGCTCAATTGAGAGAATATGTACATAAGTATGTAAGTATGTACAAGATAATCGATTTTTTATTGGCTATATTTCACTGCAGCTGCTAACATTAAAGAGTGCTAAAGTGTCATTGTACTGCAAGTTATAATTTAGAAGTGGAATTTAAATTTTTGTTTATAATATACAATTTAAACAAAATAAAACTTTTTTACCTGACAGAAGCTTAAAAATTTTCAATATTTATAAATTTTAAGTATTCACTTAAAGCAGTAGCATTTTTTATAGCGTAAAACATTCGTCAAATATGCTTGCCAAATTTTTGAAATTCAACAGTGCAAGGGCATAAAAAGACCCCATAAGAAAACTTTACTATAAAGTAGGTCCAAGGGGCGCGACAATGCATGAGCAAGCTTGTGCCAAAAAGTTATCGGTTACTGAAGTTCAATTTATGCATATGTATGTATCAGCTTATCTACGACATCAAGGTTAATACAAAATTTGACGTATTCTTAACCACAAAAAGCTTCTGATATGAAGGCAGATAACAGAATTTGTGGCGTTAATGACATAGAATGTTGTGGCAGTAAATCAAAATTTCTCTAAGTAAATAACATAACTTTATTTTAGAAAAATTTTAATAGGAACTAGAGCAATTTGATTACGTGAATATTGGCTTTCAAGCCAAGTTCTGTTTGAACAGTTTGTAGCTAAAAACAAGTAAAGGTGTCTAAGTTCGGGTGTAACCGAACATTATATACTCAGTGTGAGCTTCAATTGTACATTTTATTTTAGATAAATTACTTTTCTACATAACACGTGGCACCGCCCGTTTAAAAAGAAAATATCTCCTCATTTCCTCTTACAATAAAACTTGATAAGTGAAATATTATTGATTCGAAACTATTTTTTGCTAAGTTATAGCTTATTATTCTAGTCTACGACCCTTTTGAACTTGTTTTATATCTAAGTTGCCGTCGTCTTTAACCGATCCCGTCCATTTTGACTAGAAATATTTTCTGCTATAAGGAAAATATATGTGTACACAATTTCATTACGATATATTAATTTTCCTTCGAGTTATGGCTCCCGAAACATAGAAAATTGCTTAGTCATAAAAAGGGCCGTGCCACACCCATTTCGAAAAATTTTAGTGTTTTCCAATTTAATGTTATAATTCAATTTAGAAAGTAAAATTCTATTGATATAAAGCTCTTTATCGCTAAGACATAGCTCACTACTTTCGTCTACGACCCTTTTAAAAATCTTTTATATAAAAGTGGGCGTGGTCTTTAACCGATCTCTTCAATTTTTTCTAGAAATATTTCATGATGTAGCGAAAATTTGTGTACCCAATTTCAATACGATCCATTAATTTTTCTTCGAGTTATGGCTCCCGAAACATAGAAAATTGCTTAGTCATAAAAGGGGCGGTGTGCCTCGCGCATTTTTTTAAATTTGAAGTTTTTCCTCTTTATTGTTATAAAACCACTTGGGGAATGAAATATCATTGATATAAGGCTCTTTTTTGCAAAGATATAGCTTATTTTATTCGTCCACGAAGCTTTTAAAAATCGTTTATATAAAAGTGGGCGTGGTCCTGACCCGATTTCGTTAATTTTTCTTCAAATTATTCCTTATAGTAAAGGCCAGCTCTCTGCCCAATTTTGTTATGATAGGTTTAACGATTTTTGATTTATGATTAATAATATTTGTAAAATTGAATTTATCATAAGTGGGCGGTGCCACGCCCATTTTGAAACATTTTTCCAAATTTTTATCAGGAGTCCCAATAACAGTCCACACGTCAACATTCTAGGTGTATTATATACTAAATAATCAGGTTTTTTGTGTTTTCCAAAATGTTATATATATAAAAAGTGGGCGTGGTTATCCGATTTCGCTCATTTTCAACGCCAATATATTCTGGGTCCAGGCATGCTCGTGTACCAAATTTGGTGAAGATATCTCAATATTTACTCAAGTTATCGTGTTAACGGGCAGACGGACGGACGGACAGACGGACATGGCCCAATCAAATTTTTTTTCGATACTGATGATTTTGATATATGGAAGTCTATATCTATCTCGATTCCTTTATACCTGTACAACCAACCGTTATCCAATCAAAGTTAATATACTCTGTGTGCAAAGCACGCTAAAAGGTGAATGCATGAAATCCCTGAGGCCAAGTGGCATTAGAAATATAAATAAATATGTTGAGAGAGAATATGCTAGAGTATTTTAGTTTTTAAGGTATGTGTTATAAAAAAGCCATCTGATGGTTTTTATATCTAAGTGGTAATGCCGACGTTGTTATCATATAAATAGGAATGACAGACTGATATATAGCAAAAATTATTGATTGCAGCTTATGTTTTTGACAGCGCACATCAATATCCGTACAAATTTGAGTATGTGCCTAAATTGCATTTTCTATCATGCGAAAAATAAAAAAAATACGTAAATATAATTATTATTCCACTAAAAATGTTGCAAAAGATTAAAGTGTTGGCTTGTTAATCAAACTTTTGTGATAATGGAACTATACTTATGTTATGAACTCTGTCAACTTAAACATATTTCTGTATGTTGAAGGGCTGAATTATCAAACGGCAATACTTTGAACGGAGATCAAGGAATATGACTGCTGAGTTCATAAGATTGTAATATGTTACCCTAGAAAGGTCTGGTCCAAGAGAGACCTACTTCGAGAAAAGAGAACGACATTGCCTTCTGATTTCGCTTCGTTTGGTTGAATAAGGGGTTTTCAACGGATTAACAAATATTGGGAAAAATTTGTTACCAAATACCAAAATCGATATACCTAGTTTTCGATTTTTTAATACAGCTGTGACGAAGAACGTTGAAAAGGTTAATGAATTCCAGTACATGTTTGTTTTAACCTTGAATAACACAGTTTCGATAGCGTCACCGGTTAGGTTAGGTTGAACTGGCCGGTCCATGAGGACCACACATAGACTGAATGAGTCCATAGTGTTACCAGAAGTTTGTTTTAACGACCAAACTGGAAAACCCTATCAAAACCCAGGACCTATGTTATAAAACAAACTCCGTCCTCTTGGCAAATACTAGAAGCTTCCTAGGACTTAGGCAATTTGCTGCTTCTAGATCTGACAGCTGTATCACTCCTAATAGCTGGAGTCTTAGCCTGGCAAGCGTAGGGCACGAGCACAAAACGTGCTCGATCGTTTCCTCCTCCAGGCCGCACTTCACATCACTCCGCGCTAATTTAAAGTCATGTGTCGCCAGAAGGCAGTGTCCAGTCAGAATACCCGTCATGAGTGTACAGTCCTCTCTTTTTAATGAGAGAAACAACTTTGTTAGACTAAGGTTGTAAGACCTACACATAGTCTTCGACACTTTACAGCCCCGCGTTTGAACCCACGCCTTTCCTGCTTGGTCGATCATGTACACCTCTCGCCTTAGCTTAATCTCGCCCAGTCTAATTGGAACGTCTACGGAGCAAGCTTAAAGGGATGCCCTTTTTTAGCTAGTTCATCCGCTTTTCCATCCCCATCTATTCCCATATGCCCTGGGACCCAATATAGATGTATGCTTCTCCCTGTCCCGGTTCTCTCCAGGGACTGCTTAAACTCGAACACGCATTTAGAGATTATTGGCTTAATTGCTGCTTGACTGTCAATATAAAATTTAACACGGTTGCAGCTTAAGCTATTCTCTTCCAGGGTTTCTACTGCTTTGGTTACGGCTACTATTTCCGCTTGGAAAACGCTACAGTAATCTGGCAGCCTGTAGGATCTATTAATTTCTGGATCAGCACAGTATAAGAACGTCACCGGGCGCCGGAAAATATTTTTTTCCGTTTTTTAAACATTTACAAGGTAAGAATTTGAACAGAACATTCTCAACTTTTTTTCCACGAAATGCTTTAATGTGCATACAAATCCACTTCCATAGATGTATGTATGTATGTACCTAAAATTATTATTTTGGTCTGTCATTGCACTGGTTCGAAGTCCAAGCTCAGCAAGATAATGGCCGCGGAACAATGAAATTCTCATGTCCATGACTTTTGTTGCAAAAGCGAATATCCATAATCGACAAAATTTTTGCGTTTGTAAATATAAAAGAACTTCAGACTTAGCAGTTGAAACTTATTTTGGCTTGCGCATTCACTTTAAAAAATTCTCGAAGCACTGTTATAATCATTCCCACTACACTAGAAAAATACTAGCTAACATATTTTGTCTATTATTCATTTGTTAGGATGCCGATTTTAATTGTGAAAAATGTTAGAAAAGAGCCATCGAGTGGAAAAAATAAATACACTTGCAAAGTCTGAAAGCAATCATAGCCAAAGCACAAGTAAAATTCTTATATTTTGCTACCAACAAAAGTTGAAAGTTGGTCACTTTTTCGTGGCGCTATTCGTCGCTCTCCATACCATACATGCAATCTACTCATCTGTCAGCGCACGATGCTGCATCAAAATCGTATGTGACTGGATTTTTACTTAAATAGAAATGCACCCTGCGGGAAAAATCGCAAACTCCTCACATCTCATATTTTTTGTTAGTAGGTTAAGTGATGACGACTGCCGAAGATCGTGGGTTCAAGCCCCGGGAAAAGAAAGCAACATCAAAATTTAGTAACAAGTTTTCTTCAGCTAGAAGAAAAGCAGTTTTTCTAAGCGGGGTCGCAACTAGGCAGTGATTTGAAATGTGTCTTCATTTTATCTCTGGTACACTATTCTCCACTTCTATGACCGAAAAGGATGTGTGTCCACTTTCATCGCAACCGATTCAGCTATAGGTTTTACACTATGGCCAACACAGATGCGTGTCTCCGCTTTTCACTACAACCCGTTTTGTAGCGATTTATTTATCACTGCCGCGAGTCTTCAATAATTACTGTAGATGGGTCCCCTAAAAATTATCTAAGTGATGATAGGCGTTTTTTTACCAGCAAATATATATATTGTAACGAATTTTGGGAAATTACGCTTATTTGAAACCTTCTTCTAACGTTCGAATCGCTGAACTGTCGAATAAATCACTCCAATATTCTGTATTGCAATATAGTCTTTATTAAACTACTTTGGGATTAGTACAATTATACTTCACAATTATATTTCACTTCGCATATTACTACTCATATTACTCCGCTTGCGCTGCTTTTATAATCTCTGTTGCCTCGCCGCATATTTCTCCAAAGGTCTAGACGTTTCACCTTCTAGAACTCTTGTATCTCAGGCTTGGTAATTCGTTATATGCGTGAGTAAGAACTTAGGCTGATGATTACATGTGTTTGTGAGTATCTCTTCGTTGTCTTATATGTATGTGTGTAAATGATGATTGATTTGTTTATGTACACAAGAGTGGCAGCTTGCTTTATTGTTGTTGTGCCTTTATTTACTAACAACATAGTGATGCTAAAATTCGCCACAATATTAAAAAAAAAAAAAAAAAAAAGCTACTCTTTAACTCTAAGCACTTATGAGCAGCAATATTCCTTAGACCCCGGTGCCATGGGAAATATTTTACATAGAAAGGCCGGCATCCCGCTTTTACAAAATTTTCTATGTATTCAGGGTCTATAATTAGTTATCTATCTAGCATCTGGAATAGTTTGGAAAGGCTCCACATGGTATTTAAACTGAGTTCCATATACGAGCAGCATCTACTCCTGGAGCAATTGAATACGAAAGTTGATGTGGCAGCCGTTTTTATCAGAATTAAGCAGTTGTCCTTATTGATTGAAATTTTTTTTGGGACTAACAACACCTCCGGTCATTTGCTAAAAGGATTCTGATTATTATTTGACTTCTTGACAGTGGACCAACATGACTTGGCAACTAACATCTCGTCTCTAGTTGTTTTGTCATTTCGCTCGAAACTCCGCAAAGTACGGGACAGAGCAAACATTTTTGTCAGGGTTCATTCCTGCAGGGCTCATTAATGAGCATATGAGAATGGGTAAATATCAGAAAGCTTTGCAGTTGTTAAGCTTCTGCAAATACCAAAAGCATGCGCATGTATGTGTGCATATAGGAATCCCTATATGAAAATGGTAAATAATATGCATACAAATGTATATATTATGACACATATAAACAGTTTTATTCAAGCTGGGATAATTTCAAATTAAATTAAGCGGATATGAGGATAGTTCAGAATAAGGGGAAAAATTTAGTAAAATTAGTACGCGTTGCTCATGGTTCCGAACAGATCTCGGCTGCGGGCTGTATATGGCTTCCGGAAATCATCTAAATGCTTCTTATAAATTCTAAAAATGCTTAAACCATTTTCTCTTATTTTCATATAATATGACTACCGAATGGAATGCCGCCACTGTATTACTAACTATTGGATAAGATGTAGCTTTTACAGGCTATTACTAGTGCTCTCCAGATATAGTCGAACCAGACACACATCATTAAGCGATATTCAAATGCAATGTTTGTACATATGTATATAAATTAAACAACCATAACGAGGGGCCGAATGTGTTACATAATATGTATGAGCATATCTCGTGTCGCTTAAATTTAGAATTGTTTTTATTTGAGTAGCTACTGCATAATTATCTATATAAGTATTAGGATGGGTCGATTTGGGCTCAGGAAAAAAAGTTCCACTACGCATACCCAAAAAAATAATTTTCGAGCTTGCGAAATTTCATTTTTTTGACTTTTTTTCGACTTTAATTTTTAAGGTTTTTTTACTGACCTACTCAAAAAATTTTCATATGTATACACTGTCCGAACCAAAAAAAAATAAAAATTGTTATCGACAATGTTTTTAGCGGACATTTTTGGGTCGGACAGGGTATACATGAAAATTTTACAATAAAATGAAAATTTTTTTAGTAGGTCATGAAAAAAACTTTAAAAATCAAAGACGAAAAAAGTAAAAAAAAAATGAAATTTCGCAGGCTCGAAAATTATTTTTTTGGGTATGCGTAGTGGAACTTTTTTTCCTGAGCCCAAATCCTATCGAAAACTCGATGGCGCGATATCGGTTAATAAATCGACCCAGTCTAATATGTATATATCACACACCTAGATCTAAAAGCAACTACCTAACTCGATTTTTTCCAGTTTTGTATATTAGCAGGTTCTTAAGCTTATCACCGAAAGATCTGTATACTGAGTTCAATAAATGGCTAGATATCTATCGGGAAATGGCTAGTTAAAACTGAAAGCTCTAACAACGCTTTTTATTGCAACTGATCGCTATTTTGATAGTTGTATATTTTGAAAGCTATTTTTCTTGGTTGAATAGATTTTTTATGTATATTATGTTTGAGCTCTGTTCCAGTCTAGCTTTTCCTAAATCTCTTCGGAGATAAATCATGGCTTGGTTTTATTTCATTTATATTTTATAGTCCAGAAGTTAGGACTCGACTTTGTCAGTTGCCTCGATAGATTTTCCCTTTTAATATTATAAGCCTTTCAAGGAAATTAGCGCGCTAGTATTTCCTATTTACTTCTTTCTAGCCTGGTCTAGGTGGCCCACCCTTCATGGTTTATGAATGCTTTCTTGTTACAAGACACCTTTGAAGCTATTACTGATATGAGAAGACAAATTTTAAAAGCTACCTTCATTGAGGGTCGTTTGTTCAACTGACTGCTGAAATTTATCTATCACTTAAACTTAATTTCATTTTCTGCAATGACTGTTGTATTTATCCTGTCGACAAATTTAACAGGCTATCAAACTATCCGTTAAAGTTTGTTGGTTTGACAGCGTCATCTTGTTACGTGCAATTTTTTCATTTCTTGCTTCACGTCACTGTATCCGGTCTTATATTAATTTTTTTTCTTTCAATTATTATTTCATTCTCTGCTTTAAGCTCTTTTTGAATACAATTCACACAGTTTTTAAACAAAACATGATTTTCACAGTATTTTTTATACCCATTTGCAGCGGTGCCACACATCCTCAATAATTTTAGAAATACTTAACAAGGCCGAGAGATAATTAAATCGAATTGATCATGTCAACAAATTTATCTGCCAGTTGCGTAATCTTCACGTTAACATGCACTCTAGAAAACGCCCCTAAATGGATAAAGCGGAAAAAAGGGGCAGTAAGGAAAAAATCTTGATAAAATTTTATTTCGCAATTTTGACACAAGAAATCATACCTACAGAATATCTTTAAAGGCTGGGGTGGTCTTACCTTCTTCATTATTATACTGTTTGTTTTTATAGTAGAGTTCCAAGATACAAATCTTCAAATACATTATACTATGTTCAAACAGAAAAATAAATTGAGGAAATTTCGATTTGAATTGAGTGCTGTTCATACAACTCGATTTAGCTTACACAATAGTAATTTGATAGCTGGTTGGCCCATCTCTACAGCAAGAACATACCTTTGTTCAGACTGTCAAAATGTGCGTGTTGGTATTAGGCGAATGAAATGGAATGAAAACATAAAACTTTGAAATTTTTGTGTGTTGTAAGAAAATGTGTTCAATGTTTTGGTTTCATTTTGAGTTTGCCATCTTCTTTTGACAATCTCTACTCCAGTGAAATGAAAGACAAAAAATCAGCTGATGAGATGAGCCAACCATATAGTTCAGCCGTGCGTAGCTGACGTTTAAATATACTCAATAAACACACTTTACAATGTTGCATTTGCAGTTTGAAACAATTTATTACGCAATTTTTTTTAAATTGGCAATTTATTATTACAATTTATTATACGACAAATTGCGTAATAAATTGCCCAAATAGTATAAATTGCCAATTTGGTGTGTGTTTGAACCTAGTATAAGGAGCAGTGTTCAAATTGCTTTACTTAGATATGACTACAATTTTAATCAGAAAGGCCGATATACTGCCTATACAAAATTGTCTATTCATTCAGCGTCTATAATTATTTTAATGTCGTTTGGAATAGCGTAGGAAAACTTTATGCGGCACCTGTATTAGACCTAGAAAGAGTTATCTATAATTGGGCATAACCATATAGAGCCCATCAGAATCAGAGCAAAGTTATTGTGTATCAAACGAAATTCGTTTTCGGTCGATAAGATATTTTACTAGGTTATTTCTCGAAGCCCCAAGATGCCTAGAGCAATTCGCAGAGATTGCACATGATTGATCAGAGAGCGATTTATATCCATAGTCCATGCTTACAGTTTTCTTAATATCTATACCATTATTTTTGAGTTACCTAGATACGATATTTTAGACATACCTCAAAGTAGGGACGTTAGTCCGCTTTTACATTATACAATTATTGAATTCAATCCTGCTCAGGTGCCGTTTTGTGATTTCTACTCACGTTTACAAGTTCGCAACCTCAAGTTTTGTTCAAATTTGTAATTATTTTTCCTTTTTCTCTTTATTCTTACTGAGATTTCGTATATCGTTTTCTCGTCTTCATTCTTAACGTTCTTCCTAATAAGTGAAGGAACTGAAAAATTTAGTTTCTTAAACTACCAAGCCATCGAAATATATCAACAATTTGCCTTTCGTGGGCATATCTCTTGGCTTTTTATTTACGTCATCCTTGCTTTTGCACTTCAAATATTTATACGCTTCATGCAATGAACCACTGTTTACATAAACAAAAAGCCAAAAACAATAAAAAATATATAATAATAATAGGGGGACTCATGATAGCATATAAACTTATAAGGTGTAAAATTATATCCATTTACACACGCGGTTATATGAACGCACCTAGTAATACTCTTGATAAACTTGATTGTTTTTCAGCTGTATTATTTCCAAAAAAATTTGTTTGATTGTTATACAAATTAAAAAATACCAAGATTAAGTGAAAAATCAAAACTAAAACGCCTTTACTTGCTGATGTTGGAGATTTTTGATGAAAATGCCGTCTGTAATGTCTGCAAGGTTGCATTCCTTTGAGTTTACCGCGTTTACACAATGAAATGTGCGCGTAAATTTATACAAATTGTGTAAATGATTTTTCATACAAAATTTGACAGCTCGTGCGTAAACTAGATAAATTTATACGTTTACACACTTTATAAGGCATTTATACGGTTACATGAGTCCCCCTAATATAAGAAAGAAAAACAATTTTCTTAAAACGTTTTGCAAAAGAAAATTTTTTAGGTATGCGATGCGACAAGCTGCACGAACACCTTGTCAAAATTAAAACGAGTATGCAAAAGCAAAAAAAAAAGAAAAGATAGCAAAAAAAAAAATTTTTTTCTCAGTCTCAATGACGAATTCTCTTTTCACTGTATTGCTCTCCAGAGCTCTTTTTTTATTTATGAAAGAAAAGACATTGAATGAAAGAGAGTCAATAAAAGAGACCAATCCACGACGTGCTCGATATACATTTGTATGTATAAAAATTAAATTCACCACAACTAAAGGTATGTAAGTATGTCACATGTGCATGGATGTTAAAATCTTGGTTCCAATTGATATAACATAACGGTTTGGAGAGGGGATGTATGGTAGTACGAGGACTGCTCTGTAAGGCTTTGTATACTTGAAAACCAGTGTGAACATATTCTGTGACTAAGCATACTCACCAAGATGTGTTATATTGGCCGCCCTAGCGGCAATTTTTTATAGGTCGCTTTTTATTCTTGTATGTATTATGTGATCCAAATATGAGCC
The DNA here is from genome assembly GCF_040869045.1 of Eurosta solidaginis. NCBI lineage: Eukaryota > Metazoa > Arthropoda > Insecta > Diptera > Tephritidae > Eurosta > Eurosta solidaginis. The sequence goes on from NC_090322.1 coordinate 242,089,001, forward strand.
AAATCGGTCCACAAATACGATTTTTTTTAATATCTCGACCCTTGCGCCACCTAGCGGCGATTTTTTATAGGTCGCTTTCTATTCTTGTATGTATTATGTGTTCCAAATATGGATCAAATCGGACCATAAATACGATTTTTTTGAATATCTGGATCTTTGCGCCACCTAGCGGCGATTTTTTTCATAGGTCGCTTTCTATTCTTGTTTGTATTATGTGTTCCAAATATGAGCCGACTCGGACCACAAATACGATTTTTGTGAATATCTCGATCCTTGCGCCACCTAGCAGCGATTTTTTATAGGTCGCTTTTTATTCTTGTATGTATTATGTGTTCCAAATATGAGCTAAATAGGACCACAAATACGATTTTTGAATATCTCGATCCTTGCGCCTCCTAGCGGCGATTTTTTCATAGGTCGCTTTCTGTTCTTGTATGTATTATGTTTTCCAAATATGAGCCAAATCGGACCACAAATTCGATTTTTATGTATATCTCGATCCTTGCGCCACCTAGAGGCGATTTTTTTTTATTATTGCATTGTCATTGGGTTCTGAACTATATTCCAAGTTTCAAGCTTGTAGCTTATCGGGAAGTTACTTAAATTTCAATTACAAAGTTCGTTCACAACGGCCATGCATGCGGCTAAATAAAACCGTTTAAAAATAGAACTTTTAAGCTTCAAGTAAAAATATTTTGAAAAATTCTACAATATATACATTAACCTGGTTCGATTTCTATGGACGGAAGTTAACCGATATCGCGCCATCGTTTTTTCGATAGGATTTGGGCTCAGGAAAAAAAGTTCCAGTACGCATACCCAAAAAAAAAATTTCGATCCTGCGAAAAAAAATGGCGAAAGGGTAAATTTTTCGACCAAAACACTCCCCAAAACCCAAAAAATATTTTTCTTTTTCAAAAACTGTTATCGCCAACGTTTTTACAACAGTTTTTTGAAAAAAAAAAGATTTTTTGGGTTTTGGGGAGTGTTTTGGTCGAAAAATTTACCCTTTCGCCATTTTTTTTCGCAGGATCGAAAATTATTTTTTTGGGTATGCGTAGTGGAACTTTTTTTTCCTGAGCCCAAATCCTATCGAAAAATCGATGGCGCGATATCGGTTAATAAATCGACCCTGTCTAATATATGTACATACTTCGAACATATTTGATTGGGCTTGGGTATGCTAAATGTTGATATCAAGAGAAACGCCAATAATACGTTTTTTAATAAAAAAATGAGAGCCATTAAATTACTTTCTTTCTTATACCATGCTTAGTTTTTCTGGCTGAGCGGCGCGATAATCAACCAACCAGATTTATTGCTTTAACTTTTTTTAACTTTTAGGGGGCTTAGAATATACCAGCGGCGAATATGCCTGTCGCAACCTTTTCAAGCTTCTCCAACCCAATTGTCAACCTCACCTGACCGTGGCGAATGCTGTATCTTTAGAAGCCTAGGCTCTGGCGACCCCAAGGTCTACATGAAACTAGGGGGCGGGAGGGCTGTATGGCCTATATTAAATCGTTGCCGATATGGTAGGGCTAGCGCCCTAATGTTGCTTGTTAAGCGGCCAATACACGACACGAACATTTCCGCGAACATTCCGCAATCTTGTTCGCAGCTTTGGCCATGCACCATACGAACTTTTGGCCGAACATTAGTTCTCTTTCAGACAGCGATGAATACGGACAACAATTGTGCTGCAGCAATATTGCTCGCTGTGGCAATTAAGCGTAAAAAAAATTTATACAGTTCAATAAATTCACTCAGAAATTTTTTTTTGTCCATTTTACTTTTCCGCGCACGTCTGTTCCGTTCAGAAATTACTACGATTATGAGCTATTTCGTCATACACGCACGAACAGTTCGTGCAAATGTTCGCCAAAAATTAAAATATTTTGATTTTTGGCGAACATTTGCGCGAACTGGCAAACACCACCATACACGACAGAAAAGGTCGCAGAAACATGACATAACGGGAATGTTCGCGGAAATGTTCGTGTCGTGTATTTGGCGCTTTACCGGAACGTACTGGATCTATTTCCTGGAAAGTACCATCAACATCGATAACGAGGAGTGCCTTCGAGGAGTGTTTGTATCGCTACATCCACAACAATTTATATTACTTTAATGATAGGAATTCTCTCACTGATCCAAGCAGCAACCCTCGTATAACGATAAGAGAATCAACGTAAAATAATAAAGCAACAACTCACAGAGTATTGGTAACTCATGCAATACCCGAGAGCGAGCAAGCGACCTGGGGAAACCGGCTTTAAATAAACACATTTAGCTCCAATAGCTGGTATTCGCCTTTATCGTCTCTTGTGGTGCAGAAGTGAATCGAAATTTAACGGAAACAAGTTATTTTTGCTTGCGAAAACTTACGAGTTATAAAGGAGAAAAAAAATTTAATAATTTTTGTAAATTATTTTATGTACCTAGAGTAGAAAAATTTGAATTTTACTGCTTGTGTTATATTTATGTACATACCCACATTATTACCTGCTTTGAATCAAAGTTATTTAAGTCAAAAATTCAGAAGCAGTATTTTATGCTAAATAACCAGTCAACAACCACTACATAGAAAGAAATAAACAACCAAAGTGCATTTTTGTGATACATACAATAAATAAGCAGCGAGAAATATTTTTGGAATAAAATAAAATAAATTTTTTGGTGCAACGAAACAAATTTTTAAAAAGAAACTTTCGAAGGAAGAATAAAATTTGATATAAAACACTTAAAATAGAGAAACTCAACTGCGTGAGGCACGCAATAAATTGCATTTTTCTACAAAATTACAAATTAAATTTGTGAAAACTCAGAGTGAAAATTGCATAGGGAAAACAAAAACAAATAGTGAAAGTCGTAAAATTCATTAAGCGCGGCTATTAGACGAACAAGAAAAAAATTGCAAGAAAAAAGCAAAAAATTGTTAAAATTATAGAAAACTTTATTGCAAATATTGGTGCTGCTAATTGCTTGCGTGCAACAACAACAACAACACAAACCACACTTGGCACTGCGCCCAACAAAAGAATTGGGTGTAATTTTTCTACAAGGCAAATCATTATCAGCAACGTCGAACGTGATAACTACAACAACAGCAATCTACAGCTAACAACAAATATGACAACTGCTACAACAACAACAAATATAAATCGTTCAAATAGCTTTGTTAATGCCTTAAAGTGGTGGCCCTTGCATCAATCAAACCAACAACAAGCAAATGTCACTGCTGGTGGTGGTGGTGGTGCTGGAGGAGGCGGCGGCAATTCTGTCAGCGCTGGCGCTAGCACATCTAGCGGTTTAAGTTTATTAGGGCATTTACATAGTAAAACAACAACAACATTTGGTAGTTCGGTGGCCGTACAAAAATTACGTGAGTCCAAATGGTTCAAACGCGATGAGCAGCGCATCTTTTGTGCTGTCATCGAATGTGGTTTTATAGTTGAGGTGAGAAGCGCCACCACCAACAGCAGCAACACAAATGCCAATAAAAAACGTACAATGCGTAGCAATAGCAGTGGTAGTGGTGGCAGCGGTGTAGATGAATTTGACGATGATGACGACGTAGATGATGAATTGGATGCGACATTACAATTGCCATTGCGTGTGGGTCAGGACGAAAACGAACGACCGATGACGTCATGGTTCGGTATTGTCCTCTGTAAAACGGCTAAAGGTGAGTAAACGCACAAAAGGCAGTTGGCACACAAGTTATTTCAATGTACTCAACAAAAACGGGGTGGTTGGTTAGAACGGGGCATGCGCTTGAGAAAAGAGGCTCGAGCTGTTTTGTGTAGATTTACTCACGTACATACATATGTACATATGTATGTGTCAAGCGTATACATACAAATACTTTTTTTATGTCATAAAATAGTACACGTACAATGATGATTTGAAGTATTTATGCACATACATACATACATACATACATCATATAAATTGCTAGGTTGTGTTGCGATGGGACCACATACCTATCTAATGAAAATTTAACTGTTTTAGGCACAAGTTGATATGAAGTAGTGAAGGGCTCGTGATGCGAAGATCTGCAAGACCTATGGGACTACTTTTAAAATGACGCTTTTTAAAATGATGGTTGCAAATCTTTTCTTGATACTGCCCAAAAAACCTTAACTTCGGAATCTTTCTACTTGCAGACTTTGTCCTATCTAGAAATTGTATTCCATAATTCTCAAATATTGCGCTCCTTGCCTTCTTATCTCTCGTTTCCCCGCCCGCTCTCCTCAACCTTAGTGTTCTCCCCGCTTTTCCCTATGCCCATTATACTTCTTCATTTTTAGAGCTTCCGTGCTGAATATTGGCTAGCTGTTGCGTAAATATAGCGAAATTAGCTCCTTACATACATAGTAGCCATCAGAAATACCTGGTAGTTAATGGGAGTCTCCTGTCCACTGAAAAATCACTGATCACAGCTACCTCAGATCATCCAGTAGGGTTAGGGGGTTAGATATACCCGCGGTAGGTATGCCTGTCGTAAGAGGCGACTAAAATTTCAAGGGGTTTGTGTAGCGCAGCTTTCAGGTTGCCAGCGCAATACATATATAGCTTCTCCAAACCCAATTGTCAACCTCACCTATCCGTTCATTAACAGCCGAGGCTCAGGCGACCCCGAACTGCTCACAGATCTAGGGGGTGGGAGGGAGGTATGTCCTAGAAGGTCGCATGTGGTCATAACAAATCGTTCCCGATATAGTCGGGCTTGGTACCGGAACGTACCGGATCTGTATCCGGCAAAGGACCATCAACTCGATAACACTCCCCAAGGCCATCGGGAGTGTCCTTATCGCTACAACAACAACATCAACATCATCCAGTAGACGGTTATTCAACAAGACCAAGAGACTTAAAAACACCCGCGAACTTGGAAATCGATAAGGTGAAACGGAGTGCTTTTTAATCTAAGGTTAAGAGCGCTAAGGCAGTACTGACTAAGATACTTTTTATTTATTAGGCGAGGCTCTGGCGAGTTCCTCGCAGAAGGAGGGGGTTGGATGACCTATAAAGTTTAACGTAGTCATATCAAACCGTTCGCGAGACGGCCGGTCTAGTTCCATAATGCTGCTATTTTTCGGAAGGTGCAGAACCATCAACATCGATGAAACTCCCCAAAAATCTACGGTCATGCAGATCCCAGCAAACCGGAATTGTTTCTGTTTACGAGAGGTACAAACCTCTTGAATTCAGATCGAGCACAAAAAGCAATGCTGAATCTGCACCTTGACATCGTGGGATCGATAGTGGCGAAAACAGAGCTTCGAGGTATGCGATATAATCTTGTGAATCAGTAATCTGATCAGCTTCGACTTCATCCCTAGCAGAACAAATTATTGTACGCTGACTTCCGCTTACATTGCTAGATTCACCACTAATATCCCCTCAAGGGAGGTAACGGGCGGATAGCTTGTTATCTGCAGATTTAGCTCTAATGCTTGGTTTTAAATAAGGTCAACAGGACTAACGTCAAAAACTGTCTCAAGCTGACCAGCTGTGCAGTTGAGGTCATAAGTGTTTCCAGTATGTCACATTACTGACTCGAAGTCGATAAAGCAGTGCGTGATCAAAACGCACGCCAAACATGTGTGCTCATTCATTTCACAAGCCATTTCATTATTTCTCATTTTGTTTAGTAAAAGCTGTTGTGTATTGAAGGGATCTCTTAACAAACGTGGCGTGAGTGCTGCATTCACTGGGCTGGAAGTATGACTCGGAATCATAAACGGTGTTCATTCGAGAGAAAATTTTCTCTGGAGGTTATAGAGTGATGCCAATGGTGTGCATGTACCCAAAAAGGTTTAAAGATGATCTTTATGAGCACTTCGCTTACGACTCGGCCTGCAGAGGAAAAGGGATTCCCACACTGAATTGACGAAGAGACCGGTAGAGAGAAATTTGAACTCTCTTGGCGCTCCCAGGTTGAACTGGCTGATCAATAAAGACCTCACATAGCGTTCCCAATTGGAGTTATTTATTGCGAAGCAGATTCTTGCTAGGGTGATTTGTACGACTCTTGTTATGGCGGCCGCCGTGATGTGATGGTAGCGTGCTCCGCCTACCACACCGAAGATTCTGGGTTCACGCCCCGGGAAAAGCAACATCAAAAATTTTAGAAACCAGTTTTTTCAATTACAGGAAAATTTTTCTAAGCGGGGGCGCCCCTCGGCAGTGTTTGGCAAGCTCTGCGAGTGTATTTCTGCCATGAAAAAATCTCAGTGAAAACTCACGTGCCTTGCAGACGCTGTTCGGAGTCGGCATAAAAGAAGTAGGTCCCATTTGTAGGAAAAAAGAGGAGCACGACGCAAATTGGATGAGAAGCGCGGCGGCCTTAGATCTCTTCGGAGGTTATCAACTAGTCGAGCATCAACTTTTGCATTGTCATTGCATGTCTTTACGAATCGCAAAATTCATAGTAAAATTACAAAAAAGAAAAAAAAACTATTCGAATAGTCGAAACTGTCATAAATCGAAGGCAAGAAAGTAGTCGGTTAGTGATAATCAAAATTTTGCTAAGAGCTCTAATAGATATAGACTTTTACATATCAATATGTTTAGTTTCGAAAAAGACTTTGATGGAGCAAAGAACTAGTCGAATCTATCTCACTAATCGCATGCAAAGCACTAGTCGGCTAGTTATAATCGATTATTTGACTAGTCGATTATTAAGAGCTCTAGTGATTTACAACTCAACGGACAAAATCATATAGGGTATGGCGCGATTTTAAATTATTCTGATCGTAATAGTGCAACATCAAAAAATCTGTTTCATGCTTCGAAAAAAATAGGTGGAAATTTAATTATGTACTTAAATTGCATTATCAACCCCTTGCTTGCGTACTCCGTACGCTATTTATGTACCAATTTACGGCAACCTTGTCTTTATTTAAATTAATAAAATAATATATACAAACAATTAATGAATGATAATCGAACTACATATGAATATAAATACGTTTGCTAACGTATTGAACATTTTAATACGAAGGTATACACCGTAAATTTTGAGACATAGCCTAGAATTACTATTTCCGAATGTTTTTGCTGCTATTCAATATACTTTTGCCTGGGTTTAAGAAATTTTCGAAACATTTCTACTCTACTCCAACTAAGAAAAGAGTACATTCAATCTAAAGCTGAAATTACTTGGTTTCGCGTAAAGCAAGTGGCAGAGTACCGGACTTTGGAAGGAATGAAAATTTTTGATAGTTTATTGTTGGATTGTTACAAACTAAGAAGATTCATTCTTATTCTCACGACAGATTTTACAAGGCGAAATTAATAGATACTTTGTGCATAAATGACGAATGAGACCGATGTTAAAAAGTCTGAATATAATCTGCATCTATAATATTAAATTAAAATTTAAAAAAAGACTTTTTATACGTCAATGTCTAGCTTAACACATTTTCAGTGGTTTCAGATTGAATTACGTAGCGACCCTCGTCTTAATTAACAAGATTCTAGGCGCCGTTAATTACGAAGCCTTATCTGCCAGTACTTATTTTTAATTTCACGAATCGAATTAAGATAGCGAAAAAAAAAGTACAAAAACAAGGCTATGAATCTAGTTCAAACTGATTAAACAATATTTTCTTAAATAAATAAATAACAAACGAACTACGTATAATTATATTAGGGCATCTAATTCTGGGATTTCTCCTTACCTTTGTCTAAATAACATGTCCAGTTTAATCTAAATCGATGGTCGGTTTATGTGCGGTCTGTACGGTTTAGCTTGTGAAGCTTGCTATTCCTAAGCAAATATGAAAATAGAGTAGATGGGATGCTATCCGCTGCTTTAGCTTTTAGTAAATTTAATATTTACTCCAATAGAGGTGGCTATCAAAGTACTAACCTCTGCCACCTTGGGGTCGCGCTCTGCTAGCGACTCTTTGAGCTCACTCGCCGTGGCATTGAGCTACTTTTGGATAAAATATGCTGGATAGCCTCAGCAGTGTTTACTTATTTCCATCAAACCCAAACTCGGTGTTTGCCAGTTTCTATCTACTGCTAAAATCAGTCCGAAAATATCGGGAGAAGTAACGAAAGACGGTATTAATAATCTGAAAGCGTAAGAAAAAAGTTGTATTTCTCTCCAAACATATTTTAGATAAACAGTTGAAATGTTGCAATGCAACCCACCAAAAAAGTGTGAAAGTCTGCTGTCTCTTAACTGGGCAGCGGCCATCCAACCTAGCCTAACCTAACTATCGCGAAAATGCCTCCAACGATTTTGATGAAATTTGCTATGTAGTTAGTGTATTGCAATCAAAAAATTTTTATATTGGTGCTGCCACTGAAGGTGCTTTAAAAAGTTTGCCACCTATTTGTATTTTATTTTAAATAAAATGAGGTACACTAATAAGGATATTAAACGAAACGTGTTTTACGTCTTATTTTAACGAAAATATTTGCATGTGGGGTTTCTACCTTCCGTTATTACTTAATCGTATCATATTTACTTGTATTTTTTCTGCTATCTGGAAATCGACCTAACCCATTTAAACAAAAGCTTATTCGTAGGTAGGCTACACTCGAAGCTCTTTTACTTTGGGATTCTTGCTTGGGATGTTTTCAGAAGGTGACCACCTGTTTTAATAACGAATCGTATTTACCTACGTCATAAATCTTCACCAGGCCGGTGCCGAACTTACGAATACCGAAAGATTCAAGAGGCAAAAAGTGCCGGGATTGATACACCGAACGGTATACATATGTGTATTATAATCATTTACTAAAAAATTACTGCCATAATCTAATCACCAAAAAAACAATCAAGAAACTCTTTAATAATCACAACAAATACAGTATTTAATATTATAATATTAATAATTATAAATTTTTAATGAAATAAACGCTGATTGCTTTTATAAAAGACAACAAAAACATGTATTATATCATGCACTTGTATTGCCATAATTGGTTATAAATAAAACAAAACGTGGCCTAAATTAAATGAAAAAAATAAAACCTGTTCAAGACAAGTAACGCGAATCTTCTAGAACAAGAAACATAATGAATGGAGTGAACGATTCGCCGGCTGGCTCAGTTCGACACGGAATGAGTTGTCATACACAATAAAAAAAAAATGTTGCGAGTATAAACAGAATAAGAGAGTATAAGCATATTATATACTATAAACATAAATTAAACAACTTTTGTTTTTTTTTTTTTTTTGTTGAAAAGCGCTACAAGGAATTCAAGATACGCAATTGTTCTATCTCTCAAAGCAACAGCTGGTGGAGTTGTTAGTCAACATAAGAGCGATATTAACGTTAAGAGCGCTATGAGAAAGGGGAAACACATTGGGATCGCCCAAGAAATTTGTCGTATCTGTAAATGAGAATTTTGAGTGACATAATTTATTTAGAATAATAGGAAACAATTTCAAAGAATTTACTTTAGTATTAAAATATTTGTTAAATTATTATTAAATGCATCTACTTTTTGCATAAAACTGTCAGCATTCAATTTGACAGTCTTCCCAAACACGAAATTCGCAATAGTGAGAGCTAAAAATTTTTCTCTCATTTCAACAAGCTGAAATAACAAAAATATTGCATTCATCATGTCGCTAAAAGTAATAAATATGCGTTTTTTTATTTGTCTTGACAGGCAATTATGGCGAATAATTTAGAGCGAAAAATTTCATCGGGCAGCAGCCGGTGCTTATCGTCATTCAGTTGCAAATTTCCCACACTCTGCCAGCTGTCACGTAACGGGTGGCGCCTTATTTATCATATATATTATTTATAATTGCTGTTTTTATGTACGAGTCCCTTTTTCGCTCTTATTTGGAAGTGCTTTTGTTTAGCTATATTTTATTAAAATAATTTCTTAAAAATAAACGATTGTGAGCACAGAAAGAAAACTCTTTGTAATATGGCACTATTGTGAATATTTGCACTGCATTACCGGTAGTTGATATTGTACGCTGCATGGCAGCGAAAGCTGTAAGTTTTAATTGGTTGAAGGCAGTTGCTATTATAGGCTAGATGGCAGCGCAAGCTGCAAGTTAATAGAACAGCTGATTTCTGTTGATATTTGATAAGAGACTTTTATGCTGGTTGCGCAAGATGCGCACTGGTCAGGCTAGTTTTATTTTAATTTTAGTTTGATGTTTTATTTCTATTCTTCCTTGAAAACGCCGTTTAGTTGTAGTTGTTTAAAAGAGTAATATTGCCAATTACTCTTCAAACCGCCAAATTGACACATTAGTTTTACGAAGTAAAGATGCGTTTACAAAACTACTTCCAAGTGTACTTGTTATGCCTATGTATGTACATTAGACTGGGTCGATTTATTAACCGATATCGCGCCATCGATTTTTCGATAGGATTTGGTTTCAGGAAAAAGGTTCCACTATGCATACTCAAAAAAATAATTTTCGAGCTTGCGAAATTTCATTTTTTTGTCTTTTTTTTCGACATTGATTTTTAAGGGTTTTTTCATGACCTATCTACTAAAAAATTTTCATTTGATTGTAAAATTTTCATGTATACTCTGTTATCGCCAACGTTTTTAGCGGACATTTTTGGGCCGGACGGGTATACATTTATATATTTTTTTAAGTTTTATGATTGAAAAAATGTGAGCATTTGAAGAAAAATAAATTTTTCAATGAGAAGTATAGTTTTAACAAGTATAAAATTCATTATTAAGTCAACAAAGGTAGTCTGAAAAGGTTAAAGAAGTTGATTGAAAAATGATTTAAAATTTTTGATCACCAAAGGTAAACAAATTTGATGCAAAAATGATTCCAAAATATGATTAAAAAATTATTTTCAGTTATTGATTATCAAAAGTAAACAAGTTTTATTATTATTTTTGTTAATTTTTATATAATCTCAAAAATCATTTCAGAAAGTGGTCGAAAAATGATTTTCAGTTTTTGATCAATAAAAATTATCATTTTTATTATACATTTTGTTGAATTGTATGAAAACTCGCAAGGAATAATCAAATTGTATTGATATGGAGGAAAATTCAAAAATTAATCATCCGAATACTGTGAATTTTCATTTCAAATGTTGTATGAAATCCCATAATTTTTAATCATGCTTTCTGAATATATCTAACATATTGTTCGATATAAGGAGATTCTACTGCATATAACAATAATACTGATTGCCACATTCAAGTTTCAATGCTAAAATAATTTAGTGCGTCGGTTAGATCTTAGAGGGTGTGTTTTTTTTTTTTTTTTTTGAGAAACCTTGACACTCGTTTGTACAGATATATACTTACCTATACATAGGCGCATATTTACATTCATATAAGAATCAACTTAGATATGTACATATGTATGTATGTATGTGCGTTAACGTACATACGTAACAAAAGTAACAAAAGTCGCGTGCTTGACATCAATCTTAGTTTTAATCGCTGCAATATGTTTTCTTTATTTAAATTTGTTTCATTTAGCGCACGATTGCGATAAGAAACTAATTAATTTAGAAAATATTTAACAGCGAAATTGAGTTTTCGATAAGTCGGATTAGCTAATTTGAAAATTATTTTTTATCGAAATATTACGTGTCACATGATCTAAAAGAATATTCCTCATGCGTATATTTTCGAAAATTTAGTGGATATGAAAAAAATCGTGTAAGGCCCAATTGCAGAACGGCAAGTTAAATTTTTAACTCAGAGTTAACTTAACATGAGGGGTTAAACTCATACATTTTTGACAAATTTTTTAAATTAACGCTGAGCTAAAAAAAACCTTGCCGTTCTGCAAGTGTGCCTAACGGTACCAAGTCTAGCTTGAATAAATATTTATCTATTGAAAAATATTTCTTTGTCTACATTGCTCTGGCTTAAGTACGCCTTTTCGCACTCTCGACATTAAAATGTCAGTAACAAGCAAACACTAATTTAATTATTTAGCAATTCTTGTGTAAAATGCAAAATTTGTTTACACAATTTTGAATTGTGGAAAAGTTTGTGAAAATATTCCAAAACAAATTTTAGTTACTTCTTCAGATAGTAATAAAGGGATAACTATAAGAAGACTTGTTGTGCTAATTTTATGTAGTATATGAGCTAGGCTTTAAATATGTTATCTACAATTGAATTCGTTTATTAAGTATATACATTAGGGTGGTTTTTAAACATAAAATTAACCAATCTAGATTGCAGCTATAACTGATTTCCCATCCAACTCGGTACAATACTTTATTCGATATACTTGATCCACAAGAATATCCTTATAAAAACTATCGAGTCGAGATACCGATATGGTCTAGTGTCGTTCCGAAGTAAATGCATCTAATAAAAATATTTACAACTATTTCCGGCGACACACTGTGGAACCAACGCCTGTAACACCCTTACCTATCTGATCCAACCCTGTTGAAACTGCAAATTTCTTCCGACTCCCTCTAGAGGACATTGATGACAATTAGTGAAGTGTCGCAGCTATTGAATGGGGCGAAGCACTGTTACAATAACAGAAAAACACTTTCCCTCAGGGTTCTTGAAAGTTTATTAAAAATAGTAGATTTTACAATTATATGTGAATTGTTATCCATTCATATTACAAATCTGTTTTCATTAACCCTGTTCATCCAACCCCATTTCCATACAAACATCTATATTTATTAGGCTATCAAAAAGAGGTAGCAGTAGCAGTGCTTCGCCCCATCCAACAGGTGCGACCGATTACAAATTGTCATCAATATCCTCTAACGGGAGTCCAAAGAAACTTGCTGTTTCAACAGGGGTGGACCATAATGAAAGGGGTGTTAGAGGCGTTGGTTCCACATTACAATTAAAGAGATGGTTGGTGTCATGTGGGGACACATTGCAAGCGGGGCATACATTTTGTATTTCGGGGTTGATTCTGGATAGGTAAGAGTTTTGCCTATTACAGTATCCAGGACGAAGTTGATCTAGAGTGGCCCGCGTTCCTCTTCCGCAGGTTTTGGGTACTGTTCTTTGAGTACTGGATTCATCGGGCAATTCCTAGCATAAAGGTCCGACGTTTGTGGAGTTCACTGAGGACCTGCTTGTGTTTTTTTGCTTCATACGGCTGAGTTCTCAGGTGCCGTATTTCTTCAGTTAGATATTACACAGATGCTCCGTAATCTGGATATATTGGTTATTTATATATTTTTTATGTGGAAATGGGAAGGGGAGCCCCTGGGAACAGTTACTATTTAATTACCCCATGCATAGAGTCTAAATTATCTATTTGACCCAAAAAAGCGCGATATAGCTCCGACGATATCAAGGCCGAGCTTTTCCTCCGGTTTATGTCGTGCTACTTTTTAATTTTTCCTACATGTTTCATGCCGAACTGCATCTGCATATGGGTTTTAGCTGCGAAGGTTTTAAACCACTGCCGAGGGTGTCTCCGCTTAGAAAACCTTTATTCTAAAGCATTTTGTTCTTGCTTTTCCCGGGTCTGGAACCTAAGACCCTTGGTGTGGTTTGCGAGCACGCTACCACCACACCGCGGCAGCCGCTTATTTGACTTAGACAAACAAAATTTCCTAAATAGTTCATATATATAGATCGAGAGCAAAGTAATTTTGGAAAAGTGATACATTTCAGGATTATTTCAAGATTACTTGTGAATAATTTCAGAACCATTTAGGTATTGCTTTAAGAATCCTATCAGAGTTATTTTGGTTTAATATCGGGGCAGTCTCTGTATACCTTTGAGATTATATTCGTGGCTATTTAGAGACTAAGTGGAGAGGAATCACCCGGATCATTTAGGGTATAAATTTGAACATGATTTCCAAACTGTTTCCTGGTCGTATTGCGATTGTTTCGGGACTATTTTGCTACAATTTTGGAATAGTTACCGGGACTTATCGTGATCATTTTGAGAGCTTTTCGGGACTATTTGCGGAATGCTAATTAAGTATCATTTGTGTACTATTTCGGGATTATTTTGTACATTATTTCACGAATACTGTCATGATAATTTAGTGTTTTTTGTCGGAGTCATTGCGAAACTATTTTGGGATTATGCTCTGGATAGTTTCAGGCGATTTCGAGACTATTTCGTATTATATTTGGGAATTCATCGGAACCATGTGGGCCAATTTGTGTTATCGTTTCGGGAGTGTGTTCGTGATCATTTAGGTGCAATTTTGGAACAGCTTTGGAAGTATTTAGTTATTGTATAGATCGTTTTGAAATCTTTTCGGGTTGTATCTCCGTATTCTTTTCAGTATCATTTCGGGCCGATTTCAGAATATCGGGACTATTTTGGGATTGTTTGAGTATCATTTCGCGTCTACTTTGGGATAATTTCGGAATAATATTGATTGTTTGAACATTCTTTTCGGAATTGTTCTTCGATAATTATAGAACTAACCGCATATTATTTCGGCATTATTTACGAGTTAACTTCGAGACTATTTCAGAATTGTTTTCGGCATTAGTTTAAGTTTATATGGGTTCCACTTCGCGTTGTTTTCTTCATGTACACTGGACTATTTCGGGATCATTTCAGAATTGTTTCCAAGTAATTGATATTACTGGGAATATCTAGGGTTATTAAAGCATTGATTTTCGGATCATATCGGGTTTTTAACTTCGAAACATTTCGGCATTTCTTTTAAGGCCGTTTTAAATTTTTTTTTGGATAATTAAGAGATTATTTTCAGGATTCCTGCATTTTAACTTAATCAGAGAGGTTGTTCGACCTTTGAGCGAAATTTATTGAAAGTTTATTTCTTTAAACACCCAGTTTGGGGATACATAAATCGCAACAATATGTAACTTATGTTTATAGCCGTTTATATGTAAGTCATAAAATAAATTGTAGGCATAGATAACTCATACATATGTATATTGTATTGAATTATCACCAAGTCACGTTCGACATTTTCGCATTGTGTCCACCTCAGGTTACATTAAAAAAACCGTTTAAAAAAACAAATCAAACATTCAAGTTTATAAATAGAAACACTTAATGGTGAATTTATTTGTTTACTTGTGAACCGATAATAATACAAATGTACTTATTTGTAGATGGAATTTGCAATAAAAATTATCTGATTACATACAATTAAGTACATATTTGCAACTGATAAAGTTTGTTTACTAATATAATAGCAGGTTGTGAAATAAATAAAAAAGAATTTGATTGATTCAACTCCAATCAATTTAAGAAAAAAACAAAGCTTTTAATTTGTAG
The DNA here is from genome assembly GCF_040869045.1 of Eurosta solidaginis. Taxonomy (NCBI): domain Eukaryota; kingdom Metazoa; phylum Arthropoda; class Insecta; order Diptera; family Tephritidae; genus Eurosta; species Eurosta solidaginis. The sequence goes on from NC_090322.1 coordinate 242,104,185, forward strand.
ATAATTTTTCAAAATTGTTTTGACACGCAATATCTTAAATATGTGCTTTCAACTTGCAAATTTCACTCTTAGTAAAAACAAATATCATGGTAAGGTGCAAGTGGTCTTGCATCGTTGTATGTCAAAATAAACTGAAACACATGTCTGCGCAGTGTTAGAAAATGGCATATATTGATTAATTTCGTTTTATAAACTCGTAAAAACTTCCATTGAGACCAATGGTTATCTAATCGAAAGTGTTCTTGCGGAGAATATGAGCTGTTCGAAATGGTGCTTTATGGATTGCATTCCAAAAGCAATGGAAATGGGGCAAAAAATTAGGGTAAAAAAATGTTCAAAAACCAGCTCGTGAATCGCGAATAAACTGTTAGAAAGTAGCATATATTTATTAATTTCGTTTTATAAACTCGCTTTATACTACCATTGAGACCATTAGTAATCTAACCAAAACTGTTCTTGTAGGGAATATCAGCTATTCGACATTGTGCTTTGTGGATTGCATTCCAAAAGCAATATATATTTTGCATTGCATTCTGCAAAATTTTTGACAGGTGCATTTTCATATATTTTGTTGTTGTATTGCGTTTTGTATGCATTGTAAATTTGCTATGCAACCTTGCAAGACCATTTGCACGTGATCGTGAGCCTTGAATAATAGGGCAATTGGCCTAGCATCATTGCATTTGCAAACTGGTGTAGTATTTTCACACAAAACGCCAAAAAATTATATACGGCTATGCATCCGCTACGTCATGGCAAATATGCAACCTCAAAAAGCGTAGTTTTTGTTGATGCGTTGCAAAAATGTTTCTTATTTTAAGCTAGATAAGCAAAGCCTTTATTTGCTACCTATCTAATCTCATCTGTTGGCAAATCAAAATACTTTAATGCTTCAGCTGGCACAATGATCTTGGTTAGGAAATTTTCAGAATGCTTAAAACATACAAATTTAGATTTACGTGGGAGAATTTATTCATCTTGTTGATGTTTAGTTTTGCAACAATTTGCATAGAGATTTATATGTTAAAATGCTTTGTTTGGATTTGCGCAAATTTACGTACCTATCCAATATTTGTTTATAGACTTTATCGGACTTTTTACTACCTTTATATTAAGTCCCTTTCATGTCTGTCCCCTCATTTCCATACGAATTTTTGACCCACGGAAAAGTCTTTTTCGGCAACTTCCCGTTGAGCTAGACACTTGATACTTAGAACATAGTTCAGATCTGGGGGACATTACAATGCAAGTGAAAAAAAATCTGCTAGGTGGCGCACGGATCGAGATATACAGAAAATTAATTTTAAAATGGAAATTTTGCGATCGACTTTTAACTAAATTTTCGGTGATCCAGAGACTTGAAACTTAGCACATAGTTTGCGAGTCGATGGCACTACAATTCGTGGAAAATAAAATGCCGCCAGGTGGCGCATGAATCGAGATATTAAGAAAATAGTTTTGATTTGGGAATCTTTCAATCCATTTTGAACTAATTTCCCGGTGACCTACAGGCTTGAAACTTTGCACACAGTTCGAGGCTTGGTGACAATACAATTTAAAGAAAACAAAATTCCACTGGGTGGCACGCTAAGTGAGATAACTACAAATCCTTGAAAAACGAGAGGAATCTTGCAATCGATTTGTGAGTAACTTCCCGGTGAGCTGGAGATATGAAACTTGAGCCGTAAGTCAGAACCCGGTGACAATGCAATATTTTATCAAAAAAAAAATGCTAGGTGGCGCATGGATCGAGATATTAAGAAAATAGTTTTGATTTGGGAATCTTTCAATCAATTTTTAACTAACTTTCTGGTTACCTAGAGACTTGTAACTTAGCAGATAGTTTGAGACACGGTGACAATACAATTTATAGAAAACAAAGTTTCGCTAGGTGGCGTGCTAATTGAGATAACTACAAATCCCTGAAAAACGAGGGGAATCTTGCAGTCGATTTTTAACTAACTTCCAGGTTACCTAGATACTGGAAACTTGGCATTTAGATATAGGCCTGGTGACAATACAACTTATAGAAAAAAGAGTTCCGCTAGGTGGCGCGCTAGTCAAGATAACTGCAAATCCTTTAAAACGGGGGGAATCTTGCCATCGATTTTCGAGTAACTTCCCGATGAGCTAGAAACATGAAACTTGGGCCGTAAGTTAGAACCCGGTAACAATGCAATATTTTATCCAAAAAAATCCGCTAGGTGGCGCATGGATCGAGATATTGAGAAAACTAGTTTTAAATTGGGAATCTTGCTATCGACTTCTAACTAACTTCCTGGATATCTAGAGACTTGAAACCTGAAATATAGTTTAAAACTCGGTGACAGTGCAATGTTTGATCAAAAAGTTTGAGCTACGTAACGCACAAGTCGAACTATTTAGAAGATTAGGCCATACCTGCATGGCTAGCCTCCTGAGTGTTGCAGGCGTTGTAGAATTCCACCTCGTTGAAGGCCCAATGCACGTCCTTGCATACTTTTAGGCATATGCGACTTTCACCACGATTCTTTTAGACTTTCAGGCGTATGCGAATTTCACGACGATTTTCAGCTGTGCAAATTAAGTCGCTGACAAACGAGGTGGAATTCTCTTGTTATGATGCGAGGTGGAATTCTGTTGTTTTCGCCAGTGTTGTCAGCGAAAATTCCACTAATTCTCTTAAACCTTGGGAATTAGCTATGAGGATTATCTTCAAGTTAATTCCGATCAAGGCAGTTAATTTGAGACTTTCGTTCGTCTATCAGCCGCTTAACCCACTATTCTTTATCATGAAGCTTCTTATACTTTGATTTTGTTTGGTGAATTTCTGGGAGCAATGACCTAACAAGTGGTGAATCACGGGTTCTGGTGAATGAACTATTAGTGGTGGTGATGTAACACAGCCAATAGGTAATTATCTAAACAAATTATGTTGTTACTAGACTTTAAAATTTTCTAAAATTTGCCGGCACAAAATTGTTATGCTAATTGAGTTAAGCCAGAACTCCATGGATAGCCTCGTGGGCGTTGCAGGCGTTCTAGAATTCCACCTCGTTTGTTAGCTATTCAATCTACACAGCTAAAAATCGTGGTGAAAGTCGCATACGCCTGAAAGTTTGAAACGACGCGCATGGAGTTGGGCCTTAAAGGCCCAAGTCCTTTCAGGCGTTCGCAACTTTAACCACACGGAGGGAAATCTATGGCTCGATCACCCACAACTATTGATACTACATTAAATAAAAATTGTTAATCCTGTTCCATGAATAAATATGGATAATGATGAATCAGTATTGAACTGGTATCCAAACAAAGTATGCGTAAGAAATCAATTAACTAATAAAAAAAGTTAAGTCCTATCAAAAAAAAATTTTTTAATTCCGATATGACTTTTTATTAGATGCAAATAAGATTTGATAGTGGATCCATTCCAAATAGATATCGCGCGAAATACGTTGCTATCAATAGCAAAAATGATATAACAGCCCAAGCATTTCCCTCAGTACGCGATTTTTAGATGTGTAAATTGAATAGCTGAAAGCTGTGAAACTAACCATAGCAATACACAATGCAAATACAAGATACAAACCCTTCTGGTTAAATGCCATTATATCCAACAGATGTCGCTGGGTGACGCACCACAGCCAAGAGAATTACGGCGACATCTGCTGGATATAATGGTCATATACATATAACCCGAAGGGTTTGTGTCTTGTATTTGCAGATTTACCTTTTGGCTGTGGTGCATCACCCGGCGACATCTGTTGGATATAGTGGCATTTTTCACCAGAAGGGTTTGTGTCTTGTATTTGCATTGTGTATTGCTGTGGTTAGTTTCACAGCTTTAAAACTCAATTGCCGTCTTTCAGTGAGGTTTACAGCTCCGGCTCACGATCAATTCTCACGGGAATGCTCTGGATCATTGAGAGACTTGAGAAGCAGATGTCGTGAAATTTTTGCACACGTGAAATGTGATAGGCAGATGTCGCCGCTGTTTTTCATTTAACTCATACGGCGAAAGGCTAAGCAGCGACATCTATTTTTGAAAAAGTAGGTATATTAAAGGCCGTGTTGCCAACCTAAAAAGAAGTAATTAACAAATTATCTGGCTCACAAATTGAACCAGACTTCTATCTGGATTTATCTGGCTCAAATCGTTGTTGTTGCATTTACATGCAAAATTATTTATCTGGCTCAGGATATTGTCACCAGATGATAGCTAATAAGAATAACAATTTTGTGCCGGCAGATTTTAGAAAATTTTAAAGTCTGGTAACAACATAATTTGTTTAGTGTTGACACAAAGCGTATATACACTTTGAGTTGTAAGCGCAATTTGCTTGCAAAATTTTGGTACAGATTTGTAGGCAGTACTAAAAAATTTAAAATAAAAAGATGATAAAAAAATTTTAAGGACTACCTTTATATAAATGGACCAAAAAATAGAAGGCAATTTTTCCTTTAATACAGACATAGTTTTGTTGAATTTTGACTAAAAAACTTTAACAATAGCTCTTGTAAAAGAATTTTGGGATTTAAAACTATAAGGAGAATCCAAAAAAGTGATAATTTTTCTCGGTTACCACCTCTTTACTAAAGTTTTACAATTAACTATTATTTTAAACAGGGCCCGTATTACGTGTTTGGATCCGTGATCGCAACTCATTTTTAAATCACAATAGCTCTGAAAAGGTGGATTGAATTAACGGCATATTTGAACTAGCGACAAATCGTACTCGTTAGATCCATTATTTATTATAATTTTCAAAAAAGGTTTGACAGTTGCATAGTTATCGTCTGAGTAAAAATGGTTTTCAGTCACTGATCGTAACACGTAATACGGGCCCAGGCTTCTGGCCTTCTTATTACATTGCACACGTGCTGTAAAATTTAAATTTATCTCGAAAAATAATAAATTATTACACTTTATTTCTTTTTACAGACAATAAACCCAAACCGGAAACAATTGAAGTATTTACAATAAAAATACGTGATAATGGTACATTCAAAATGCTCAAATTTTCACTTGAGGATATTTGGAATAAAGGCTGGGAACTGCGTATAAATAATTTCGCTGACAAAGAAAAATCAGCGCATAACGAAAAGGATATAAGAAATCAGGTAATGATGATGCATTAAGAATAGAGGAAACAATTAAGAGTAAAGTTAAAAAAATAAGGAATGTGCGATTATTTGCTTATAAAAAAATCAGTTGGCTGATTATTTAAAGAGACGGATAAAGCAAAAATTGATCTGTAAATGCAACCATAATTCCTAATTAATATCGTTTTGATTATATACTCCGTATTTTAATTAAACAAATTAATTGAATTATGATTAATCAAAATGTGATTAATAAGAAAACAAATCAATTTTTTTAAACAAAAGTGATTATTTTCTGATTAATTACCTGTTCGATTAAATGCTAACCTCAAAACGCTATTAAAAATCATAAACAAAAACACATGCATCTTTCAAAAAGATTAAGCAGATTTGATTTGTAAATGCAATACACAACTTAACAGCAACAATCGAAATTACCGATTAATTAGCATGTGATTTATGTACTCAGTATTATAATTAAACACATTGGTTCAATTATGATTAATAAACTAATCTGAAAATTATTACTTTCTGATTAAGTGTTTAAGTGCATGCTCGATTACATGGCAAACGAAATATATTATTTTCTGACTAAAGGATTAATTACGTGCTAGAGTAAATGCTTAATAGCACAACTGTATTCAAAATCTTAAATGTAAACATAAATTATTGAAAAAGATTAATCAGATTTTTATTTCTAAATGCTGTAGAAATCGAAAATAATCTGATTAATCTGTTTGTGGTTATATATTTAGTAGTTTAATTAAACAAATTAGTTCGATCATAAATGATTATTAAATATTATTAGTAAGGAAACTTATCAATTAGGTCAATCGAAAATGATTATTTTCTGATTAAGTATTTAATTGCATGCTCGAGTACATGCTTAATCGCACAACCCTATTAAAATTCATAAATGAAAAAAACATGCGTTATTCAAAAAATCAATCAGATTTGGAGCTATAAATGCAATACACAATAATCAAATTAATCAGGTTGTGATTTTATACTCATTATATTAATTAAACAAATACACTAAATTAAGATTAATCAAAATGTGATTACATTGGTAACTAATCAATTTGGTCAATCGAAAATTATTGTTTTCTGACTAAGTAATTAATTGCATGCTCGATTAAATGCTGAGTCGTAAAATCCTATTAAAAATCAAAAGATTTGCGTTACTCAAAAATATTTATCAGATATTGATCTCTTAATGCAATACATATGTAACTTAACAGCAACATTCGAACTTTGTGATTAATCAGCTTTTGATTACTGAGTATTTTAATTAATCAACCTAATTAGATTAGAAATAAACCTAATTATGACTAATAAAAAAATTATCTCTTTGATTAATCGAATATGATTACTTTTGATTTGGATTAAACTACGAGTATGTAATCGCACAACTCTAATAAAAGTCAGAAAAAAGTTCTTTTCAATAAAAATTAAAAAAAAAATTTTTTAATAATAGAAAAGAATGATGTTAACATGATTCTTCGTTTTCTTCTTTTACAGGTATCCTTTGCACGCAAAGCCAAACATAGTTTATGGAATAATAATAAGCATTTTGTGTATTGGTGTCGTTATGGCAGTCGTCAACAGGATGTGCGGAAGCGACAGGTGAGTACAAGAAGGCGAATAACTAATTAGCTAATCTTCTAATCTAAAACGCGCCTTTTCAATTCATAGATGTCCGAATGCGTCAAATGGGGCAGCGTGGGCATGAATGCTGGTATGTTGCTGGTAATGAACAAACAAAAATCCTATTCCACGTCAAAGTGAATGATGATGAGTCGCTTTGCATGTATGTAACATATTTAACAAATTTTTTTTTTTTTTTTTGAGTTTAACCAGTGAAGATATATATTTGCATACACTACGCGATCAAACGATCAATCAACGGAGAGAGATAAAATAAATAAAATTAAATTAAAAATGTACTGAAGTTAAAAATTTGTCCGCATGACTTATGCATGTGCTTTCGGTGTGTATAAGAGGGGTTTTGCGCATTAACTTTTTACTTTGTTATTGTTGTTAAACAAAAAGACATACATTCTATACATTTTTAAGACTTTTTTCATATATTGTACACGCATACCTACATATAAACATACATACATATTATAATTACTTGTAAAGCTTATTTTCGCTAATGAAATTTAAGCTTAACGCGCAGGCGCCTTTCAATCATAATTAAAATTCAAACATATACATGCTTAATACACATGCTAATAAGTATGCAAAAAAAAAAAACACAAAAAAATGTTATTATATATTAATACAAAAATGAGTTAGACATTGCTAAGCAAATACATAAGTCGCAAATTTTTTTTTTTAAACGAGGAATAAAGTCTTTGTTGAGGATGGAACCGAAGTTGGATTTGGGACATTTAAATAGAACTAATAACAAAAAAAATTAGTAATTTATTTACATATCGTCCTCTAAAATTTTTTTGGACATAAAGGAACAAGCGTCCATATTAAGCTGTTATTTCTGGACTTGAAAATATCACTCAAAATTTAACTGTTGTCTTTGGACTTAAAAAATTTTTGTCAGGATTTAACAGTTATTTTTTTAACATAAAAAATATGTGTCAAGACTTAACAGTTATTTTTGGATTTCCAAAATAAAAGTCAGAGCCCGTATTACATTTTACGATCCGTGATCGAAACTAATTTTTCAAATCAGTTTTAAAATGGTGGATCAGGTTAATAACATATGTGAACTATCGACAACGTGTACTCGTTAGATCCATAACTTATTATTAATATCTTTAGAAATATTTTAACAGTTGTGTGAGAATGGTTTACAGTCAAAAAATCCATATTTAACTCTTTTCTTGAACTTCAGGCTTCAACAGCTCTTCTTGAACGTAAAATGACAGTACATATTTCACTGCTATTCTTGGGACTATAAAGGTCGAGATTTAAACGGTTATTAGGGATAAGGTAAAATCATTCCTAAATAATTTCCTACCACTAGAACAAAACTGCATTCAGAAAATCTTTTTGAATGTCTGCTCCAACTTTGAACAACAATTGCCATGGTAGGAAAGCTCGCAGACCATTGGCGTTTGGAAAAAATGTATTCTAAAGTTTTAGGAACTTCCAACTTGGGTGTGGTAGGCTATCTTTTTGATCATTCAGTTTTGTAGTCCGATTCATTTTAGTCTGGCAAGTGTCAAGTTTGATGTCACTGAAAATGCGGATTGATGTTTGAAATTTTGTTCGAAAATTGTTTTAGATTTCATTCCATAATAAAACTAAATTTGTTCATAAGTTGCGTCTAAAACATTGTGAATTCATACAAGTGGCGAATGTTTTACAAAAACATTCACAATAGTAAACAGCCTCGATCACCTGTTCAATCGCTGTTCGATTGCTTAAATTATTTGCTGAATAGTATTTTTCAAAAAATTTTGTAGACGACTGGTTTATTGCATTATTTACATATTTTAAAATGTTTGCTTTACTGGCTGCTCAGTTTTTATCTGTTAGCTAGATTTCAGAAATGAATGGAAATATGTAGTCTGATTTTCAGTATACACATTTAAAAGAAAAGCTGATTTGAGACGCAAATGGACAATTCATGGCAGTTCAATTTAATAACCGCGAGCAAAAAACAAGCCTATCTTCCATTCTCTGGCCATTCGCGACAGCCATTCTCCTTGTCAGCTTATATTTGACAGGTAGGTATGGCAATGGGAGAATAGAAAGATTTTTCACTTGTATGAATTCACAATGGTCTAAAACAATAAATATTTCTAAAATTTTCCAATTTTTCCGAAATTTTTTCGATATCGGTTAACACATTGCTTTATATAATTTATTAGAGTTTTTCTTTAATTAACAAAAATGGAATAAAATAAAAAAATGCTGATAATATTTGCAAATTATTTGTACTCGCAGCTGTGCATGTGAGCTAGAGATGGTGATCCCGGAATTACGGGCTTAACGGGCTTAACGGTTGAAAATAGCATTTTAATATCTATTTAAATAGTTCGGAACTTATTCCACAAATATGCCCCATTTAAGAGCAAACCAAGCATTACACTGGGGGACAACAAAATATATGAAAAATCGGTGGCAAGATCTTTGTTATTGGTTTCTACGGGTTTTTATTGCACAGTGATTTGAAGTCAGATTTTTCAAATTGTGTCTTCAATTCGTGTCTTAAAGTGCGACAAACGCCCTTTTCTGCTATATCACAGGCCGACAAAAGTCCAAATAAATTTTGTAACCAGCAGCAGGTTTATGCTTTCTCGACGTGGTGAACCCGTATCTGAGTCAAAACAGTCCCGTCACTTCAAGTTTTTGAAATATTCGAAACTAAAAGTGAAAAAATTCTTTTTTTTTTTAGATACACTTGAGGTCATGCTCATCTCTAATATAAACACAAAATATCAAAGTAAGCGTTTACGCTCTGATATCTGCCACGAGTATTGAATTCTAACTTTATTACTGTGAAATTCTAATATTGAAAAAAGACTTGATTTCTATTTTAGTGTAAGTATTTAGAAATTACTAAAGCGACTTGAAAAGTTTAAGCATTTGAGAAATTAAATGCACGAATAAAAACTTTAAAAGTTTGTAAGTACTCAATTGTTGTTTTTGCTGTGCTCTAAAATATATATTTTTTTTAATTTATGAAATTTAAATATTATTTTTTTCTTAAAACCAAGCGTATATGATAAATTTATGTATGTATATATTTTGGTGCGGTTAAGCTCCATATTGATATATTTTTTTTCGTTTTAAGACCGTTTTAGCTTATAAGTCATGTTAATTGTATGCTTAATGCAAACATACACACATATAGATTAGACTGGGTTGGTCCCCATACAAAAAAAAAAAAATTGCAAATGTCCGCCCCTAAATTTAAAGATTATGTTGAGAGGGTTTTGGACATTTTTTTATATTTTTTTTGGTACTTCCAAATACAGCCGAAAAGGTTTTTTCGTTGTAACTTGATTATTTGACGTCCGATTTTTAAAATTCATTATTTGGGCCTTGAAAAGCTTCACATTTCCGTTCCGTCAGACTCTGACTTCTGACTTTTCACCTCGTATAAAAGCTGTTATACTAAATTTCTCAAAAAAAAGAATTCAGCCCTTCAAATAAGGGAAAAGGGCGGACCACGACCTCATTTTTTTAATTTGCTGAACGCGTTAACAAAAAAATAAAATTTCGAAATGTAGAATTTCGAACTTCGAAAGCCGATATCTATTTTTTGCAGGCTAACTTCGAAAAACGGAGATAGTACTTTGTTTACTTAAGCCTCAATCTCTACAAAAAAAAGGAGTTGATTTTGTCGCATAGTGTTATTATTATAAATACGAAACAACAGGTTTGACTCACTTATTTACTTTGACTTCCCGTATTTATGATATTTGGCATATCTGCAAACCTTAATAATAATTTTTCCTCCAAAAATATCATGAGTTTCAGGTCTAAAAATCAGGTAAAATAACAGTTGCAATAAATATTGAAATTGCTATAACTTCTTTGTTTATTATTTTAGTAATATGGTTTCAAAGCAACATTTTCTTGAATTGTTAAGTACTTTCTTTTGGTAAGGAAAAAATGATACTTTAGGGGGGTGCAACTTTGTTAGCTGACCTAATCATGTGAAAACAACTTCATAGCTTAAAAGGACATTAAACGGAAATGTGAAGCTTCCCAAGGCCCAAATAATGACATATCAATTTTAAAAATCGGACGTCAAATAACCAACGAAAAAACCTTTACGGCTGTATTTCGAAGGATCAAAAAAAAAAACATATTCTTTAAATTTAGGGGCGGACATTAGCAACTTTTTTTCGACCCAGTCTAATATATATACATATATACATACATAATACTTAAAACAATGCTAGTGGAAATTGATGTGATCTGTTCTGTTAATTATATATATTTTATTGTATAAAATGAAATAATGAAGAAATAAAAAACACTAAACGTATAAGCATATATTAAAAATCATTTGAAAAGTAACTGTAAACTACTTAGTTTAGTAGCCACAAGTATGGCATTAAATATTGATACATTATTTGCATTCGTGTGAGCCGCTCTTATTATACATACAAATAAGTGCATAAGAATATATATACATACAGTATGCAACATATGAAAAACTTATGATATTGAAATAAAATATAAATATATATATTTTTTTTTTTGCATCGAAAGTTGAATAAAGATTCGTTTTTAGACAACCACCAAATTTTTTGTATCACTTCTGTGGTAAGATTTGTGGAACCATTTTAAAAGAGGAAAAGTGGTGTGGGAATAGGTTGTGTTGCTGGCCATACATTTGGAATTTTATCGATTTGCGAAAAAGAGAACTGATTCGTGAGCAAATTCTTCCGAAATCGGTCTTGTTTCGTTCTATATTTTTATACTCAGCGTGCTTTGCACACAGAGTATATTAACTTTGATTGGATAACGGTTGGTTGTACAGGTATAAAGGAATCTAGATAGATATAGACTTCCATATATCAAAATCATCAGTATCGAAAAAAAATTTGATTGAGCCATGTCCCTCCGTCCGTCCGCCCGTCTGTCCGTTAACACGATAACTTGAGTAAATATTGAGATATCTTCACCAAATCTGATACACGAGCTTATCTGGACCCAGAATAGATTGGTATTGAAAATGAGCGAATTTGGATGATAACCACGCCCACTTTTTATATATATAACATTTTGGAAAACACAAAAAAACTGATTATTTAGTAAATAACACACCTAGAATGTTGAAATTTGACGTGTGGACTGATATTGAGACTCTTAAAAACCGCCCACTTGTGATAAAATCAATTTTACAAATATTATTAATCATAAATCAAAAATCGTTAAACCTATCGTAACAAAATTCGGCAGAGAGCTTGCCTTTACTATAAGGAATCCTTTGAAGACCACGCCCACTTTTATATAAAAGATTTTTAAGAGGGTCGTAGACAAATATAATAAGCTATATCTTTGCAAAAAATAGCTTTATATCAATGATATTTCATTTCCCGAGTGGATTTATAACAATAGGAAAAACTTCAAATTTTAAAAAATGGGCGTGGCACCACGCCTTTTATGATTAAGCAATTTTCTACGTTTCGGGAGCCATAACTCGAATAAAAATTAATATATCGTAATGAAATTGTGTACACATATTTTCCTTATAGCAGAAAATATTTCTAGAGAAAATGGACGAGATCGGTTAAAGACCACGCCCACTTTTATATAAAACAAGTTTAAAAGGGCCGTAGACTAGAATAATAATCTATAACTTAGCAAAAAATAGTTTTGAATCAATAATCAATTTCACTTATCAAGTTTTATTGTGAGAGGAAATGGGAAGACATTTTTTTTAAATGGGCGGTGCCACGTGTTATGTAGAAAAGTAATTTATCTGAAATGAAATGTCCAATTGAAGCTCACGCTGAGTATATAAAGTTCGGTTACACCCGAACTTAGGCACCTTCACTTGTTTCTTAAGTTTTTGTGTTTCTATTTTCGAATACTTCATAGAATTTTTTATATTTTATTTATTAATTTGGAAGAAATTTAAACAACGTGACATCAGGACAGACAAGGCGACAGCTAATTCGCTTATATCTTGTAAATTTCTTCAACCGGGAGTGGGATTTGAATCCGCACTTCTGCGATGGTTGCACTGTTACAAGCACATTCAGCCAAGGTCATGCCTCTCTTGTTGTGCAACTTTTGCCAGTTGCTGTTTTTTTTCATAGCTTATTCTTTGGACAGTACAAAGTTTGTATGTTAGCTTTGTTCTTAATCAATAATGACTATTTGTATTACTAAGCAGCGAGTGTCTTCCATTGCTTTTTTTAAAGCAGTTTTTCTGTATTCTTCCACTACGGCTCGGCAGTGGATTGAAACAAATGAAGGCGAATGTGCATGCGAAGGCCGCAATATACTTCATCTGAGCTGCACGACTATTAGAATTGACGTGAGCTACCACTGACCGCGTCCAACAACATAGACCTCAGCGACCATTTATTAACAGTTCGTCCAGAAAAAAACACGAAAGGTACTTGCAAACTACCTAGAAAGCGCCCCACGTAGCATTCAGAGCACCGTCATGCTCTTGATCGTCTTGTCAACTCACGGTCGAGAGGTGTAAGGGTTTACTGATAGAAGTCGCGACACACCCTCTAGCTTTTCTTCTCAATTAGCGTGATAGGATCAGGATGCTTATCAATACCACATCTCATGGGCTAGGCAGACCTCTCCTGGAGAATGCAAGCTCTATCGACTCGCCACAGGTAATCGCGTTTTGTACTTCTGCTTCAATGGAACCGATGCTCGAGTTTATTCATTTTGCATCAGGGTCAGACAAATATGTAATGGGAAACCACTTGTTTTTTCTGGCAAGAAGTTGACACTGGACCCATTAAGTCTAATACCCCAAAAGCAATAGGCACATAGTACCTCGCCAAAGTACGCACTCGCTATTTCTGACATGAGAAAATTTAAATGGTTTCCATGCTTGAACTGAGAAAGTTGTTGGCTGAGGATAGTCCTTTTGTCCGTTATTCCTGATCCAGAAGGCAACTAACCTGCTCTTATCTCACCTGAGATCCGCCTAACATCAGCATAGCATTCGCAAAGTGTCATCGTTGCAGTCACTGCATCCCACACTCAGATAGTTGTTGTTAAAATTCGCAGCCAAAAGGTACAGCGTTGATGTAAATGCTGGTAGCGCCGGACCTGTATAAACCTTTTGACCATGCATCTACGCAACAATCACCTGAGCCACAACATTGGAGACCATCAACATCGATAACACTCCCCAAGGCCTTCGAGGAGTGTCATTATCGCTACAACAACAACAGGGATTGGGCAAATCATGAAAATCGATCTGTCACTGCACGCTTCCTTGGATTTCACCCCTATTATATGGGGCGGAGCACTGCTACAAGAAGAATAGGAAGGAAAATCTGAGAATGTTTATCGAAGAATTGCCGAAGAGATAGTGTAATAGTGCTGGATGAAAAACACGAGATCCCCTATATTAACAAAAGGAACGTATGTGTGATATCAGTAAGACTGGTTTCCGTACAATGGCTTGAAGTAAAATGGAAAAGAAGCGGTGGCTGGAGCTTAAAGCATACAAGGCTTCGTAATGAGTTCGGTAGACCAAATTGGTCTGACCAATCCCCTTTCATATTCATAAAAAACTTATATAGACAATCAAACGCATCGTAAAAAGATACTAACTTATATACTTACGCATATGCGCAAAATTTACGGAGCGCCAGCGTTACCTACAGTCACTTCCGAAAAGCTACTTTAAAACAATTTTTATACTCAGGTGAGCAGAGCTCACAGAGTATATAATAATTTTGTTTGCATAACGGTACCCCGTAACGGCATAAACTAATCGAGATAGCTATATCTATATATCAAAATGATCTGGGCGAAAAAAGAAATTCATTTAGCCATGTCCGCCCGTCCGCCCGGCCGTCCGTAAACACGATGGTAAATTTTTCGGTATCTTAATGAAATTTGGTATGTAAGTTCCTGGGCACTCATCTCACATCGCTATTTAAAATGAACGAAATAGGACTATAACGACGCCCACTTTTTCGATATCGAAAATTTCGAAAAACCGTAAAAGTGTGATAATTCATTACCAAAGACGGAAAGCGATGAAACTTGGTAGGTGGGTTGACCTTATGACGCAGAAGAGAAAATTAGTTAAATTTTGGACAATGGGCGTGGCACCGCCCACATTTAAAAAATAAAAGAAAATTTCAAGGTGGGCATGGCTCCACCCTTTTTAATTTAATTTGTCTAGAACACTTTGAATGCCATAAGTCGAACAAAAATTTACCAATCCTTGTGAAATTTGGTAAGGGGATAGCTTCTATGACGTTTACTGTGTTCTGTGAAAATGGGCGAAATCGGTTGAAGCGACGCCCAGTTTTTATACACAGTCGACCGTCTATCCTTCCGCTCGGCCGTTAACACGACTACTTGATCAAAAATTTATATATCTTTACTAAACTTAGTTTACGTACTTTTCTGAACTCACTTTATCTTGGTAAAAGAAATTTGCGAAATCCGACTATGACCACGCCCACTTTTTCGATATCGAAAATTTTGAAAAATGACAAAAATGCGATAATTCCATACCAAATACAAAAAAAGGAATGAAACATGGTGAGTGGATTGGTTTTTTTGACGCAAAATATAACTTTAGAAAAAACTTTGTAAAATTGGTGTGACACCTACCATATTAAGTAGAAGAAAATGAAAAAGTTCTGCAGGGCGAAATCAAAAGCCCTTGGAATCATAGCAGGAATACTGTTCGTGGTATTACATATATGAATAAATTAGCGGTACGCGACAGATGATGTTCTGGATCACCCTGGTCCACATTTTGGTCGATATCCCGAAAACGCCTTCACATGTACAACTAAGGGCAACTCACTTTTAAAACCCTCATTAATGCATTTAATTTGATAACGATATCGTAAAAACACATTATAAAGTCACCCCTGGTCCACCTTTATGGCGATATTTCGAAAAGCCGTCCACCCATAGAACTATGGCCAACTCGATTTTAAAATATTCTTTAATACCTTCCATTTGATACCTTTTGAACACATTCCAGAGTTACCCTAGATTCATTTTCCTACATGGTGATTTTCCCTTAATTTGTCTCCAAAGCTCTCAGCTGAGTATGTAATGTTCGGTTACACCCGAACTTAGCCTTCCTTACTTGTTTATGCATATTGAATGAAAAAAGTGGCACTCACCTCCCGCAGCAAACCAAATAACACATCTGTGGATAAGGAACGTTCATGTGCTTCGTCCATAATAATTGCCGAGTAACCATCTAAATCAGGATCGCGTAAACTCTCACGTAATAATATACCATCGGTCATATATTTAATAACAGTCTTTTCAGATGTACAATCCTCAAAACGAATAGCATAACCCACTTCATCGCCTGCGAAAGAAGGAAATATAAAAATAAATACAAAATACAATTGCAATAAGCATATCAGATTTACCTAGCTTAGTACCCATTTCATCGGAGACACGTTTCGCTACCGACATAGCTGCAACACGACGCGGTTGCGTACAACCAATCATACCAAAATTACTATAACCATCTTCATGTAAATATTGTGTGAGCTGTGTGGTCTTACCACTGCCTGTTTCACCAACAATAATAACAACTGAATTTTCTCGAATAACGTTTAACAGTTCTTGGCGCGCTGCAAATACAGGCAAAAAACGACGTTGCTCTCCGATGGTCTTCTTACGTGAGAAATCACTTTTTCCACCAGAATCCTGATCGCGCATATGTTCCGCAAATTTCTGATCACGCTTGTAATCGGCTGTATCGGTGTCCTTATCGAATTTGGCATCCTCTTCGTCAGTTTTCTTTTCAATGCCCATAATATTACCCAATTTGGTACCACTCAATTCCCAATGTTTCTTTTGTGCCTTTCGACGTTCCTTTTGTTCACGGTAAACACGCACAAGAGCGCTACCTTTGCGTGCAATTAATGCCATATCTGAGGTTGGGTCTTTGACTGGTATAACCGGTTCGGGTTGTTTTGTAAAGACAATACGTCCATCAAGAAATGGTGGAATGATATGATGTACCAGTAAATGTACACGTTCTAGTGCTTCTTCGTCGAAATCTTCATTAACATTGATGGACATAACAACGCCGGAAGTAAGCATACGATTACGTTCCCAGAGCTCATTATCTTTATTAATTTGACGCTGCTGTGCACTTATGCGTTTGGTACGTTTTTGTTCAATAATTTCTTCACGTTTTCTGGAAATATATTAAGATGTTTGTTTTGACATAACACAGAAAGCCGAAGAAGCTTAGAAAAACAATGGTATATTTTCGTTTGCAAAATGTATATAAACTTATCTTACCTGAAATAATCTGCATTTGCACCTGTGAAAGGATTATTCTCATCATCATAACCTTCATCAATGTTATACCATTCACGATCTAAACGTCGCTGTTCTTCTTCCCACATATCTCGATCTTCTTCGCTTTCGCCCCATGGTTGGCGATTGCTACGCCCTGTAGCTGGTGTTGCACCAGAACGCTTGCGGTCATTAGCCCATGCATTATAATTATGAGCAGGTGTAGGTCTAGGTGTATCATCTTGTGCACGTTCATGCCGCGAACGACTACGTGAGCTGCTGGTACCTATACCACTGCTACTGCTACTTCGTGCTGACCAATCATAACGTTCTGAACTTGCATACGATTTGGGTGTAGGAAAATCCCAAGATGATTTTTTTGAGTGCGAAGGTCTGTCTGTATCATCATCATCCCAAGCGCTACCAGCTACAGATATGTCTATTGGTGTTCGTGGTTCATCTTTGAAACGCGGCGTGCGCATGCCACTACGCGCCGATGTCGCATCACCACGACTATTTCGTTCCGAATCATTTCGATTATGTTCACGTCGACGATCTCTATCCCTATTTTTATCCCGTGCACGATCACGATCCCGGTCCCGATTTCTTTCTCTGCCGCGTCCATATTCACGATCTCGTTCCCGATCCCTATCATTGTCTCTATTGCGATTCATAGAACTAGATGATGAACGTACTTGAGAATCATTGGCTCCATGTTCACGTGTAGAGTAGCGTATGCCGCCCTTATTAGTACGTTCGCGATCTCTCTTCACATGTTCACGTAAACGGTCACGTGCTTCTTGTGATACGCCACCTGTATGCGTGGGTGTCTCTATTCTTGCTTCACGCAACTGTTCCTTCATTTTTTGTATATTGCCGTCCGGCTTTTTGAATGCAAACTCGTCACCTGCGGATGTAGCCGATACACCACCCTTATGCTCATCGTCATCTTCATTTTCATTATCCTTAAAGGATATTAGACGTTGTGTTTCTTCGCGCTCCTTACGACGCTGTGCTGCTAAACGATCCAATCCAAGTATGGAGGGCTTTGGTATTTTAAAGCTGCTATCTTTGCCTTCTTCTTTAACTTTCTTTATTACCAATCCACCACGTACATTAGCGCAAGAGCCTTCAAGACGATGCACTCCGGTATCGTCTTCTTCCATCTTAATGTTGTAACTTTCTTTTCAATAACACTTATTAGTTAACTTGTATATCCATAATTATATTGGACCAAGCGCAAGCGGCTATAAAACGTTTAATCAGAATTGTTTGTGGAATTATGCCAAATGTCAACGAACATCAGCTGTTTATGACAGCTCATCGGTTATGACCACAAACACAAATTGAAGATAACGCATTCACGAGTTCAAAAGTGCTTCGTTCTTCGCACGACGTCACAATTGACTGCTTGACCGAATGAAAGAAAGAGAGAAAAAACAAGAGCTAAAAGAAAATGACGTAAAAATTGCCCATAAAAAACAGCTGATCTTTTGTTTACATGCGCAATGCGGAATCTTGTATGTGTGATTTGTGGTTTATGGCAGTGGGCGCTTTCAGAAACACAAGGGCTGAGCAATCGTTGAGCACAACTCACACTCGGAAGATTACGCATTCACGAGTACAAAAGTGCTTCGCTCTTCGCAACGACGTCACACTTGACTGCTTGAGCGAATGAAATAAAGAGAGAAATAAAACAAGAGCTAAAGGAAAATGACGTAAAAATTGCCCATAAAAAACAGCTGACCTTTTTTATACATGCGCAATGTGCAATCAAGGCGAATTCAGTACCGGGGGCCCTATTCAGTAACTATGAGTATTGAAATGTACATTTTTCTTTCATTCAAATTATATGAAGAAAAAGTGTACATTTTAAAACTCACAGTTACTGAATAGAGCACCAGGCGATGTTATCCCAACAGCTGATTGCTTCTTCTTGATTATTTTCCATACAACGCCTTGTTCTCCAATATGTCAGCTAATCGAAATCTATGAAAATTTTCTTTCGTTTTGACATTCCTCTTCACGGCAAATTGATTGAATTCGCTTTGCCAACACCTGGTATAGATTCGCCTTGTGCGCAATCTTGTGTGTGTGATTTGTGGCCGTTTGAGAGATCAATTTTTTATTTTAAGGCCCGGTTTATCAGT
Source organism: Eurosta solidaginis (assembly GCF_040869045.1). NCBI lineage: Eukaryota > Metazoa > Arthropoda > Insecta > Diptera > Tephritidae > Eurosta > Eurosta solidaginis. The sequence goes on from NC_090322.1 coordinate 242,123,345, forward strand.
GGTTGCTTAAGCTAAGCTTAAACTAAGTTTGCTTAAACTCTAGTCAAATCAAACTCCAGTTAAAGTACTGAACAGTTTTTCAGTCACAGTTTAAGACCGCCTTTGGGGTACGCTTTTGTACGGCAACATTGGTTTTTTTATTATCTAGATAATTTGTAGATACAGCAACAGCTGGATTTTGTTTACCTAACAAACATGAAAAAAGTTCTCCGGCGAAATATATATCTAGTTCCGGAAGTGATATCAAACATCATTATTTAATTATTCTTAAACCAGATAGTTCTCGAGTTGATATCCAACTTCATTCTCCATTCACATCCAACCTTTGGGAAAGTTTGTAAAATTAAAAGTTTTCCAGGTAATTCTATACGACAGCATGACACTGCTAATACCCATCCAAAAGTATCGAAAGAGGTCAAAAGACGCGTATTAATCTCGACAACAATAATCCGAAGCCGAAAAATGAAAATTTTATCTCTGTCCAGAGAAAGTTGAAGTTGGCGATTTTCATGTAGTTGTTTTAATGTTTCGTACCCACAAAACAAATTGTGAACATAAGTGATTTGCACGGATATAGTTTTGGTCTCCAAACCGGTGTTGGACACACCCATGGTAATTTTTTATAAGCGCGGCCGAAGGCCTAATGCAGAAAGGTGGTCTGCGCAAAAATACGTTTGGATCCCACCCCCGGTTTTGGTGGGACCTGCGGGTCATTTTCGTTCATATCTTTTGAACGACCCTACAAAAATTGTTGGATTACGTGTTCCATTTTCTTCATGTTGGAGTACTCTAATAATACTCCTTTGCAATGCGTTTGCGGACCACCATCAGCCGATCATTGCTCGTTTTTTAACGACCGTGATCACGACACGATGACGATCGAACAGGGTTGCCAAAAGTAAAATATTGCATACAAATAACTGATAATAACATTTTACTATGGCAACTCTGATAAAATGCGCACTGGTTTTATGTATACATACTATAATGTAGAGAAATATTAGTTTCTTTATTCACGCAAATGCTAAATAACGTAAGAATATTCGTAGTAAAAAATATAAAAGTTGTATTGCCCCTCTTCATTTACTTTCATTTTAAATTAAATTCACTCCGATAATTCTTTCCGACACAATTCCTCTTTAGTACTTTGGCATATGATCCTCTGTGGATGCCCCATGGAGTACAACAGTGAAAGTACTTTGGAAAGTACTCTCACGTATGTACTCTATGGAATACTCACAAACAAAGCGAGAGTGGGATCACCTACTCCTCTCCTAGGACATCGCAATGTTAATTGGAGCACATTTTTTGTATGAATACAGATTAGTTTTGGAATACTCCTATACTCCCAAAGGAGTATTCCTTACATTATTTATGGAGTACTCGCGTTTTTTGAAGGGGAGTTAAAATTTTTATATTGCGCCTTAGGATTATTAATACTGATGTCAAGACGCGTCGTTTGACACCTCTCTCGATATTTTTGGACGCGTATTAGCAGTCGACCCATCAACCAGACTATTACCGGTAATTCTTTACTTTAGCTCACAACTGCTAAAACTCGTTCAAAAATATCGGGAGACGTGTCAAAAGACGCGTTTTAATCCCAGGGCCACGAATCCGACTTCCTGGGCGTGTTTCTGTAGTAACAACAACAAGAATCTAGAAAAGTATTCATTGGTTGGTCTCTTTAGCGATGACAGATAATATCGCACGCGAAGCCATTTCGTCATAAAAAACTTTCCATGGTTGTATGCAAAAAAATTTTTATTATATCCTTGGTAACTCTAGAAACTGACAGATTAATACTGCCATTGTGTATAAAGTATATATATACACAATGAGTACTGCGGCCGCTACTACAAAACTTTCTTCATATTAATAGAAAAGTTACAGCTCTTTTCTGAAGCAGAGTTTGATATTTTAAGATGAGCAACGATTTTTTGTCCGGTTATCATATACCTACTATAACAACTTTACGATTACCTTCGCCTCCGCCACCACCACCACCCCCCACATTCACTCCCGAAGAGCTGCAACGATATCAGCAAACTCCCGGCGATCAATATCAGAATGTTAATCGTTTTATTCCACCAGGTTTACAAGGAACTAATTATGTACCACCACCACCCAAACCACAAAAGCGTAAATATGATGCTGGCCCTGGTAAAAGATTTCCATACATAAAAGAAACGACAGCCGATGGACAATTGGTCATATTCCAAGGAAGAGATGAAAGCTATCCTGATGAATTAAATAAGCTTATACATCCATTGAATTGTGGTTTATGCGATGTAAAGATGAATTCGATTAAAAGCGCCAAGGATCACTACGAATCTAAACCACATGATCGTGCTATTACCAACTGGTTAACAAAAACTTATACGGCGAAAGGTTTAGAAGCACCAACTGTCAAAAGATTCATTAAGGAAGGGCATGTTGGACCTAATGCATATCATTGTGATGTTTGTGATTTGCATTTTGGATCACTTGCACATGCCAGCCAACATTTTGCAGGGCGTAAGCATAAACTAGTCGCACACAAATTATCAAAACCATCTGGTATGGGCTATTATGATGCTAATAATAAATGGATACGAACTGGTAGCAAATTTACGCCAACCGATGTCGATGGGCGTTTCGGTATTGGAGAAATGTTTAAAAAAACCACTGATGAAAATACGCCAGATACAACTACACCCGCTGCAGGTGTTCCAGCTCCGCTTACTAAGAGAACTAATTTATTAGGACTGTATTGTGAGGCATGTAACGTAAGCGTAACTTCGCAAGCACAGATGACAATGCATTTGAATGGTACTAAGCATAAGAAAAAGTTAAAAGCTTTATTTTTGGAGGCAGCACTACCGCTACCTACTGCTGCTGCTGATAATACTAACAATGAAGATTCAATATCGGAAAGCCTTCAACAGAGTGATAGCGACTTATCAATGTATAGAACACCAAGTGGTTCGTATTATTGTCAACCATGCAATATAAATATGTGTCATGTGCCGGCATTGCAGCAACATTTGATCGGCAAGAAACATTTGAAGAATGTAATTGATGCAAAAGAGAAGGCAAAATTGGAAGCGCAAAAGAAGATAGATATTGATTTTAAAAATAGATCTTAAACTGAAGTGCGCTTAACTGTGCCAGTTCGAACGGCGATTCAACAAATAATGGACTTGTCAGCAATAATTTGAACAAAATTTATATTATAATACTTTAACCGTAGTATTTATTTAATCTGTAGTTTCCTTTTATTCTAGTATCAAATAAATGAGGCTATCGGCGAAGGACTGATGTAACTACATATAAATGGCTACAAGGAGGTGCTTTACTAGTTAACTTCATTTGTAGCATGCTTGGTTGCACCACTTTCACTTTGCGCTAATAGCCTTAATGAAGAATATATATATATTTGTGTGCATATATGTATGTGCGCAAACGATAATTTAAAAAGTTCGGCCCAATGCCCAACTAAGTCATTTAGTTATGCGGAGTTATGCACATAGATACTACCCCAGATTTTATGTATAAATATTTAAAATTTAAATGCTTATTGGGTGCATTATGGTTAGCCAGAAATCTCACTCATTTTTTTTGTTTTTTTTTTTTGTATAATTATTTTGAGAACAATTTGATCACGTGAAGATTACTTACTAACTTCCCTTCATATAATTTTAACGTCTATCACTAAGCAGTAACTAACTCGATATGTTTTGCAGCTAATAAAGCTATACAAATTCATTTAAAAAACAAAAGTAAAATTCATGGGATTTTCTCTTCCAAGCAGATGTTTAGGCGACAGTAAACTGTAACGGTTTGTATTTCGTTTTTATCAATCACTAACTTTACCCGACGTAAGTTGTAACACCCGAGATCGAATGAATATTCCGTTATTTTTTCTGTTTTGTTTGTTAATAATTTAGTTTATTGTTCTGTAAATTGAATCGAATTTTGTACGCATATTCGGGTAAATTTTCGTTTAAAACATTTTATTATTGTATCTTATTGTAATGCATGTGAGTACACAATATTTTTGGTTTTTTCGTTCGGTGCAAAGATAAAAAATTTTTTTGGCGTTCCAACTATAGAGCGAGCAACATATAGCTGGCCATGGGAAAAGCACGGATTCTCTAAATTTAATCCTGCAACAGTAAGCGATTGTCCTTGTGCTTTGTTTATTGTAATGCAAAAGCAAGGCGTGCAGGAAACTGTAAGAGCTTAAACTTGAATGGCAAATCTGTAGGAATCATTGGGATCCGTGGTATGAGCACATCTTCACCTTTGCTTTTACTGCTGATGATTGTTGCTTCGATTTCATTCGGCGTTAATTTCTAAACGCAAAGTATGGTTCCTTTGCACAATTTTGGTGGGTCTAAATTCCGAAGAAGCATGATTGGTGAGCCAATTTTCAAAGTTAATATATGCGCAGGCATTCTCGGTGGTTCTATAGAGTTTAGCAATTCAATTGGATAATTCACAATTTGATCTTCATCTGTAACTGTGTCGATCGATTTATATTTCTTCACTTCACCAGGAATTTGGTTTTGAATGGAATCATTGATTTTGTTAACATGATCATTTTTGGGAGCTAAGATTGCTCGTTCGCATAGCCAAAAAAAAATTTTAATTTAAAGTTCTTAATTCTGAAATATGAAAAACCTTCGTCTTGATCGAAGGAACCTATAGCCAAAATTTGGTGATGATTGAAGTGTGGGAAATACGTTTCCATAGCGAACACACACACAGAATTTGATTATATATATATATATAGATTGTATCAGAACTTTTCAATTAAATGTCTCACTTCAAGAACTTGAATAAAAACTTTATTGCAGTGAATGGTCCCAACAGGGATTTTTGCAAATATTAAAAAAGTTGAGCAAAACCCAAAAATTCTCTCGAGTCGTATTTATTTGCAGGAACATACATTCATTTATTTTATTTATGGGGCCTGAATTCATTCATTTCACTGTAAACCCATTTAATTTGTTTCGAACCGCTTGTCACCATCGGAGCAGCTTAACTGATCCATGCTCTTTTGCTTGGCAAAATGGCCATCCGACGCCACTTTCCTACACGTTCACGTCTTACCAACCGACGCTTCCTGATGAATGGTTTTGTCGCGCCGTGTTGCGATGCGGGGTTTCGAAAGCATTCACTACCAAGTCCCAAATCTTCAAGAGCCTTCTTGTAGCGATATAATCCCGAACGTTTTGGGGTGTTTTACCGATTATGATAGTCCTTTGCCGGACAGTCTCGGGTACGATTTCATATGACCTGACCACACCTTACAATAGGGATGCCTTCAAGACAATCTCATTCGTCTCTACCCAGCATTACGACCTCTTCCATATTAAAATACAGCAATTGAATTCCAGTGGTTTTAGTGATAGGAAGGGCGTCGTCGCTTTCATCACCCACCATACAGTGCAGTACAAGCTATTTAACCCCAAAATCTCGCGAAAGGGCCATACCTTATTGTTAAAGAAATACTTATCGGTCAAGTGCTGCCTACCTTGAAACAAGATCTTTATAACTCCCGTTATCCGAGTGATGTCGGCACCTCTGGGAGCATACCCGAGCATTTTTCAAGCTGAAGTATTCGCCATAATCCAGTGCGCTGACCTGAACCTTCAGCGCGATTACTCCAATGAAACAATTCTCATACTCAGTGACAGTCAGGCCGCCTTCAAGGCAATCTCAGCGTTTGAAATAAAATCAGCACTCGTCCTTGAGAGCGTTGAAAAGCTAAATCAACTAGGAGCACACAGTGAACTACTGCTGGCCTGGGTTCTGGCCACAGGCGGGTTGAAGGTAATGAGCAGGCGGACAGCCTGGCCAGAGAGGCAGCAACGACACGACCTATTGGTCCCGAGCCGTTCCTGTCAGTAGGCCCGCAGGAATTTAGGGGGCATCTATTAGTAGAAGAGGGAAGAACACTGGCGCGTTATGCCAGGCCTGAGACAATCTAAGTTACTGTTAGGGGGTTACAGCACAACTCGATATAGGGCATTGATAGGCCTCTCGAAAGATAACCTAAGAATTCTAACAGCTATTCTTACAGGACACTGTAGACTGAACAGTCACATGCCAAAGTTGGGTATAGTATCGGACAGCACATGCCGATTTTGTGATCGATCGGCGGAGACGGCGGACCATATCCTCCTGGAGTGTGACACAATCTCAAGACGTAGGGCTAAGTTTATGGGCTCACCATGGCCAGAGCATTCTCACTTCAAATCCCTCAAGCCAGGTGAACTGCTAGGGTTCATAAGAGATGTCGGCTAGGATGAGGTGCTGTGAAGTATCTGAGGGCACAACACCTTCTTATCCTTTTCTTCTGCTAATAGATGCCCCCTAATTTCCTGTGGGCCTACTGACAGGAATGGCTCAGGATCAATAGGTCGTATCTTTGCTGCTACTCTGGCCAGGCTGTCCGCCTGCTCAGGTAGATAAGCTACAAGTTATGCAAAATAAAGCTATGAGATTTATATTAAACATGAGGTATGATACTCCCATTAATAACATGATAGAAGCACTAAACTGGTTGAGTATAAAACAGCTCATATTCTACCACAGTATGAAATTTGTATTTAATATTAAGCACGGTAAATTACCAACATACCTCAGCGAAAAGCTTAGATATGTAAATGATGCACATTCATACGTAATCAGAGAAAACAATAATTTTAGATTACCTCTTTTCAAAACAGAAGTGGACAAGCAAAATATATTTTATAAGGGCCTGAAATATTTCAATGAACTTCCTAATCACATAAAAAGTAGTAATAACTTCAATACCTTTAAAAAAAAGTTTATTGGAGCATTGTAAAACCCTTCCAATAAGAGTTTTTTTTTTCTTTTATTTTTTACATGACATACCGATACTGGAGCGCGAAAAGGGAATGGTAATACTGGTAGCAGCAAAATACAATGCACCCGGCCCTAAGGAAAAGAAAATCAGTCGCCACCTGTAACTCCAGACAGTTCCAACAACAAATTTCGCTGGAATTCGGTATTTTCAGCCTATATTTACTGTTGCTGATCGGGACCACTCGCATTGCGACAGCATTAATATAACAATAAAATTATATGATGTGTAACCAAAATAATGTCAAACAAAAGTTGGAGCAGGGGGGATTGGAAACACGTCCTTTTCAACCTCCCAATATATTTTGAGATGTGCTGATCGGAATCTTCATGCCTTCCGACAGCGTCTTTACTAAACAAAGTTGAGCGGTGATTGGGTACACTTCAATTTCCAACATCCAAAGACATTTTTAGCTGTGTTGATCGGAGACCAATACATTCCGACAGCTTAAAATACAAATATAATTGAAAAATATAAGTTCCAAATTTTGTTGCCTTAAGCTGGGAGCCCTGGAGAATTGGAAACGCGTCTTTCCAACCTTCCTTAAATGACTGGCTCCCAGACTCGTCCGTTTGTTACGCCAGTAAATATGCTGAATGGAATCACATGGCATTCCAATAGCATATTCAATAGAAATAAATGATATAATAATGAATTGTACTTAGTAGTTTAAGTTTTAGGCCTAAACAGCCGTAATAATAAATAAATTAAATTAAATAAGATTGGCATTTTGCCAATATCTAGTATTAAAAATACCTGTAGCCTATGATTGGTAGACTAGTTAGGATTGGAACTCATTTCATACTAGTTGCGTAGTATGTAGTTGTTGTCTCAGTTGTAATTAACCAGACTATACCACGATATAAATAAGACCAATCCCCATCTTCAAATTACCACCTTAAAATCTTCTGAAATATTACAATTTAGCTTTCTTTAGAACGTAAGCCCTAATTGGCTTTCAACTAACCGCATCGGTCGTAGACGATTAAAACTCATGACTAGATGTAGGTACATGCCCAAACAGGGTGAAACGCTGCTACAATAGCAATCTCATGTTCACAAATATGTATACATGCATGCAAAGGTGGCTTGCTTTGAAGCTCACCCTTGCATTTATTGCAAGTTTTCAATGGTACCACTAATTTAGTGAGGTTAAAATCGAATTTGGCTCACGTGTTCGCTAGGTGGCGCCCCCGCTTTTCAAAGTTTCTAGGGTGCACATTTTGTTGCAACTGTACCAAATGTTGCACAAAGTGCAATATTTGAAATATGCAGAGGTACAGTGGGACAAAATGTTAAAATCGAAAAACAAAAAAAGCACCAATTGCCATTTAAATGGGCTCTAATAGTCGATAAAAAATACTCGTGTGGAAGGGATGCAATAGTGACCTACATGTTAAGAGCATTTGCAAACCAAAGTTATTTGACTCATAAATTATTACACGTATTTTAGTTTCTATTTATTTTCATATATTTCTTCCGCTTCTTTTAAATTGTTTACAGTTAGTTCTAAAAAAATTTACTTATGTAAATTGAACCTGTCATTTGCTCATTTGCACAGAAAACGCCAAATTAGCAACGAGAATGCAAAACATAATTACAAGCGGTTAAGAACAAAATAAAACTTTTAAAAGTATTTCCGCACCGCACGCATCTACTGCAACTAATTAATGGATAATAGACAAAACTTGTGATGAATAATGACATAAGAGAAAAAAATTGTTGATCTAAGAATAAATGATTTTTTATAGTTTTCATTCATAAATTAGAATTAATTCGTTACAAACTGCTTATAAAATAGTATATAAAATTAAAGTGTTGGAAAATGATGCGCATGTTTATATGTATCATATTTGTTATGTATACAATTTTGTTGCAAACACTATTGAGCGGATAGGTATGCATTTTGTCGTGTTATTTTGTCTTTCATATGATAAAAAAAACTTTTTCACGCATTTATAACCAAGCCGAATTTCCGCAGTACTACGGTGATTCTGATATACTTTTTGAGCAGCATTTTTGGCTTTTTCGTACATGAATAAGGATTTGTGTTGCTGCCTATTTTGATATAGAATTTCTCCAGCAAGTTTTTCTTCCTTTTTTTTGATGATACTTATTTTAATTTTTTTTAATCATTTTGTGTGGGTAGTTTGTATTATTAAATTGATTTTTTTAATATTTAAGTGGTTTTAATTTTTAATATAGATTTATTTTGTTAATTTAAAAATTAGTACCCAGCCTCCCGTTTGCTGTTGATAAACTTCGATAGTGTCACCTTCCTCCATTTCCAATGATGTTGGTGTATCATTTTCATTTATTGGCTGACCATCAAAGCGAAACCGTACCACTTGCATGGAAAGACCCTGTACAATGGATATATAATAAAAATTGTGAAAGTACACTGTTATTTGAGCCAGAATAAATTTGTTAGCAACTTACCGCTCTATCGCAATAAGCATTCATAAGCTTTCTCAAAGGTGTGTGTTTCTTGATCTTAAACTGTACGACAGCATTATCTTGACCCAAAACTTTCAAGTTGATGTGTTCTGTTTCACCCTAAATAATGTTAGAAACGAGATATTAGCGATATTTCCTATAGGCTGTCGAAACCCTCTTTCCCCCATTAATAAATTATATATTGGGTAATAGTCTAGTTGAGGGGTCGACTGCTAATACGCTACCAAAAATATCGAGAGGTGTCAAACGACGCGTATAAATCTCGAGAACAATAATCCGATGGCGGAAAAGAAAAATTGTATCTATGTCCGGAGATATTTGTATTTGAAGTTGGCGATTTCCATGTGGTTGTTGTTGTGTTTGTACCCCCAAAAAAATTGTGCATCACCGTGGCGGTAGCCACGGTTATACCACACACCCCGACTTGGCATGGCGTAGCCCAGGGTTATTTTTTATAATCGCGGCCGAAGGCCGCCAACGCAGAAAGGTGTTCTGCGCAAAAATACTATGGATCCGACCCCCGGTTTCGGAGGTACCCGCGGGTCATTTTTCGGTTTTTCGTTAATATCTTTTGAACGCGTTAAAATTTTTATTTTCCGCCTTCGGATTATTAATACTGATGTCAAGACGCGTCGTTTGACACCTCTCTCGATATTTTCGCTAGCGTATTAGCAGTCGACCCCTCAACTAGACTATTACCATATATTGGCTGAACAAGAACAGTCTACAATAAATATTAACAATTTTACGCGTATTTCACCATCCAAGGCACACTGTGCGATGGCCCATATTTTTACCTTCAATGCCAATATGTAATTCAATATGATCCCCTAGCATTAAATCCTTACACAAATTAATGGTACCACTATACTCAACATCTGTGCGTGAACAGCATTAAAGAACAGCGAAGACAATTTTGTCGGCATTTGGGTACTCAAGCGCTAAAAAAAGCCAATTTAAGGTTATGTCGAAGCCATGTCTGCTCGGCTTACAATTTCATTTATAGCACTTCACTAGTACTGAAAATTGCTTCCCATGCTTATTTTCTTCCATAAAAATATATTTTAACTTGTTTTAATTGTATAGTATTTGTACATTTCTCATCACAAAGCTAACAATTTCTCAAATACCGCGCCATGTTGTCGGCGTCATACACTTTTTTCCGTACTTTGCTACACAATTCGCACACAGAAGTTTTTGCAAGTTCCACTGATTCACAAAAACAAAATCGAAACATTTTTTTACTCTAAAATATGCACTTACTTACCTTCTTTTCGTCAGCCATTTTTGTAGTTTAATTTTTCACTTAGTTACAATTAAATAGATAAAATTTAAAAATTTCCAATGCCGCTTCCTACTAATTTGATCGGTGCAAATTTTCACGTTTCCTCCTTCTTCTTTATGACTTCTTGAAGTAGTGAAAAATGCCGACCGGACAACGATGTTGAGAGACCGAACAAGCGCGAACGACGCCAACAGGGATGCATTCAGTTGGTACCAGAAAATGCAAGCGTACAGCGGTAGCATCATTTGGTGATACCAGATCAGAACCTATTTCCATTATTCAGTTAAAACAAGTGGTAAGCTTCTAGCACACACCCTACAAGAATACTGACTATCATATGACTATCATCTGATTGTCAGCAATGTCAACCTAACGATCAGCGCCTCATACAAACTTTCTATCACAAACTTAAGGGGACTTGCGCAAATGTGATGTAAACAACTGTGTACGTGTGAGTTTTTGTCTCCTTCTTATACACCAACATGGCCTACTGATTAGTATATAGCCGTACTGCTCACTCTCATTCCTTTTCCTGGATCAGTGATGACACTGTAACTATCAAAAAGTGTCATAAATGATAGTTTACTGTAGATATCAGGTTTGACTGTTATACTATCATAAATGACCATTGTTTATTCCGCCAAAAATGAAACAATGATTTTTGCTTTTTATTTACTTTATTTCATTACGTTTTTAATTTTGTACGTGATAAAAGCAGACGTGTTTTTTATTTGTTTAAAATAAATAGTTTTATAAGAATTCGAGTTCAGAATGTTCAATTAAAATTCAGAAAATAACAAATCAACAGAAGAGCGCTTTCCTCATGCGGAATCACCACTAACCACTATTATTTTTCGCGAATCAATTTTTTGAGTGCGCCCCATACCTTCCGACAGCTTTTGGTATTTTTTAATATTATTTTCATTTTTTTCTTTTAGCATGGAGCATTGAAATACTCTCTTTTTCATTTTTTAAACTTATTTTTTATATGCTTTTTGTCGGTTGAAAATGGCGGAATTTAAAAAATAACAAAACAACCGTGATAATCATTTGATTGTCATATGACAGTCAGTAGTAACAACATGATTAAATCGGATAAACTGCTCTCGCATACCTAAAATTCCGTTGAGAATTATGTATCTGTCTCACATTCATGATGGTATCTGCTGTATGCTCTTTTGTTCTGTACCAGGTGTCCGAAGCCTTCCCAGTTTGAGTCCTTTTCATGATTATAGGCTGTCGTTGGGAACATGCGGACATGCGTGAGCGATCAAAGGAACATACATAAATTTGAGTATCAATGTTTACGTCATCGCATGATCAGCATTGTCAATTACAAGTGTGAGTGTATTAGTAAAACTATCAGCGATTCTTGTAGGGACAGTTTAAGAATTGGGTGATGCGTACTCATACACTGACATTTTTCTTGCTTACATGCCAAGGCGAATTCAATAAGGTGGTGTTATCCCATCAGCTGATTGCTTCTTCTTAATAATTTTCCATACAAAGCCTTGTACAACAAAATGTCAGTTAATCGAAATTTATGAAAATTTTCTTTTGACTTGACATTCATCTGCACGGCGAATTGATTGAATTCGCTTTGTCACCACCTGATATAGATTCGCCTTGCTTACATGCCAACCTATTATAAACGCACGCAAGTCATTTTCTGTCAAAAATGTCTCATGCACATACACCTTATATGAGAGCAACCCAAATTGAATTTGCTTCGTAAAAACCTAACTCGATTTCCAAATTTTGTTCTGCGTGACATTTAGATTTAACGTTTGCACACATGCTTTACATTGTTGTTGTTGTTGTTGTAGCAGTGCTTCGCCCCACCTAACAGCCGCGACCGATCATAAATTGTCATCAAAATCCTCTAACTGGAGTCCAAGGAAACTTGCTGTTTCAACAGGGGTGGGCCATAAGGAAAGGGGTGTTAGAGGCGTTGGTTCCACATTACAATTAAAGAGATGTTACAGTATCCAGAACGAAGTTGAGCAAGAGTGACACGCTTTTCCCTGGGGAGTATGCGTTCCTCTTCCGCGAGTTTTGGATAATTTTCTTTAAGTACTGGATTTACCGGGCAATTCCCGGCATAAAGGTAAGGCCAAATAAGGCTGCACTGCGCAGGACTGCACTGCACTACAAAATATTCTTTGCATGTATTCTTATGAGGCAATTCACACCTAGCGTCAGCAGCTCTGCGCGACCCGGCACAGCGCGGCAAATTTGATCAACTAGGCAAAAAATCCGCGTTGGGAAGTGTCGCGCAGTGCTGCTGCCGCTAGGTGTGAATTGCCTCATAAGAATACATGCAAAGAATTTTGCACCATATTTTTTCAATTTGGGCAAAAGAGTGTAGAACTCTCCTTCCTCATATCTTGAGGATGAGATGTCTTGGACCCATAGCCACGACCTTTTTCTTTTCCTTTCCTCTTCTTCGCACAAAAATGAAATAGTTACAGCTTCAAAAACTGTGTCGTCCATTTTGCAAACAAAAATAAACACAATCTTTTTCCGCAATGTGTCGCTCGATTGATGCTTAATGTGAATTGCCAAAATATTTCGCTCTGTGAGGCGCCTCTGCCGCTACGTGTCGCGCAGCGTAATGTGCGCGTACCTTAAAGGTCCGACGCCTGTTTATGGAGTTCACCAAGGACCTGCTTGTGTTTTTTCACTTCATACGGCTGGGTTCTCAGGTGCCGTATTTCCTCAAAATGCTTACGGAGATGACTTCTTAAGCCCCTAGGCGGTGCTGGTTCATCAATCAGATGTCTGTTGGGATGCCCAGGTTTCTGAGTATTCAACAGGAACTGTTTGGCCAGCATCTCATTTCTCTCCCTGATGGGGAGTATTCTCGCCTCATTATGCAGATGGTGTTCTGGGGACGTAAGCAGACAGCCCGTGGCAATTCTGAGAGCAGTATTTTGGCAGGCCTGTAGCTTCTTCCAGTGGGTCATTTTTAGGCTTGGCGACCATATGGGTGACGCGTAGCACGTAATCGGCTGGCTAATTGCTTTGTATGTAGTCATGAGCCTTTCTTTATCTTTTCCCCAGGTACTGCCAGTGATGGATTTGAGGATTTTGTTACGGCTCTGAATTCTCGGAACAATTGCGGCTGCGTGCTCACCAAAATGTAGATCCTGATCAAACGTCACACCCAAGATTTTGGGGTGTAGGACAGTCGATAGCGTAGTGCCATCGACGTGGATGTTCAAAATGGTCGACATTTGGGACGTCCATGTTGTAAATAGGGTCGCGGAAGATTTAGTCGGTGATAATGCCAGGTTTCGCGAGGCAAAAAAACTGGAGAGATCAGGGAGGTAGCCGTTTATTCTATTGCATAGCTCATCGATCTGTGGGCCTGGGCCTGTGGCCATTATTGTGCAGTTATCGGCGTAGGAAACGATTGTGACTCCTTCCGGTGGTGAAGATACCTTAGATATGTAGAAGTTAAACAAAAGTGGGGATAGGACACCACCATGTGGCACCCCTTGTTTAATTCTCCTTGGTTTTGATGTTTCGTTTCTAAATTGCACCGATGCCTGCCGACCACCCAGATAATTTGCGGTCCACCTTTTAAGACATGGGGGAAAGGTAGACCCTTCCAGGTCTTGCAGTAACGAGCCATGGTTGACCGTATCAAAAGCTTTTGATAGGTCTAGCGCTACGAGTACTGTTCTATGGTGGGGGTTTTGATTTAAACCGCAATTTACCTGGGTGCTAATGGCATTTAGCGCGGTGGTAGTGCTATGGAGTTTTCTGAAGCCATGCTGATGAGAGGCTAGCTGCAAATTTGCTTGGAAATAAGGGAGCAAAATGGCTTCAAGCGTCTTTGCTACTGGCGATAGGAGAGATATCGGACGATACGACACTCCTATGCTAGCTGGTTTACCAGGCTTTAGTAACGGGACCACCTTGGCCATTTTCCATTTCTCGGGTAAGACAAAGGTGGAAAGAGACAGGTTGAAGACATGCGCTAAATATTTGAAACCCTCTTTCCCTAGGCTTTTAAGCATCGGCATGGCTATGCCGTCTGGGACCACTGCTTTGGATGGTTTAGCGCGACCAATGGCGTCCTCAACCTCTTTAGCGGTGATGGTGATTGGTGACGCGCTGAATTTGTGTGCTTTACATTGTCACAACGCATGTTTATTTGGGTTACAACAAAAAACGCCGGCTGTTTGCGTGCGCTAAAAAACGCAGTGCGGTTTTATTAGGTTGGCATGCTACACATTTATAAAAATTCTGCGATCAATCACTTGTGACGTGCATGTGATATATCATATATTATTCTTTCGGTCACTTGTGATAAGCAAATGGCAATTAAGGTTCATGCACATTATACGACGCGACATGTAGCGACAAAATATCCTTTGCATGTATTCTTATGGAGCCATGCACATCTACCGACAGTCGTACGACAGGGCACAACCAAGTTGTATGGGTAAAAATGCCGCGAATATTTTGTCGGAACGTGTCGCTACATGTCGCGTAGTATAATGTGCATGAACCTTTAGTATTGTTATCACCTAAGATCATGCGTTGGTTAAAAAGAGACCAAAAAATGGTAATTTTGTACAACAGCATGACACTCTTAATACACAGAGGGGTGTCGAAAGACGCGTTTGGGTCCCATGATCTCGAATCCGAAACCGGAAATTAAAATTTTATATCTGTCAAAAAATATTTCCAAAAAACCGAAATATGGCGCCGAAGCGGTCCGTGTTTTAAGAGTGTCATGCATGTCGTATAGAATTACCAAAAAAATTTGCATTGCGAAGTCAAAGTAAAGCAAATGTGAGAGTGAAAATCATAGATTCATCTGTCACATTTGACTATGATATGACTAATCAGTTGATCATCACTATTGCTACTCTGCTTCAAGAGGAAGAAACATCTTAAAGAATTCAGAAATTTCCGAAAAGTGCAAGCGTGGCTGCGAGTTTTTGTAAAATTTCTTTTAATTGAACATAAAAGTGACAAAAAAGGAATAATAAAACAACAACTGCAAAGCTGCTTCATTGAAGAAAACCGGATTTTCGAATTCAATGCTAATAAATATAACAGTTAATGGAAAGTTTAATGGAAATGCAATGTGTTGTAATGCGTATTATTATTCGATTTGGGTGCATGGATCCCCTACTTCCGCAGTCAGCTCCAATTCATATAATAATGGTAGTGGGGAACTTAGGTTTTGAGCCCGTGGAACCTCCTTTACGTTGACTTTGCTCCATAAAATATGAATTGTGATACACCAAAGATAATTGAAACCTTCAAAAAACCAATCCTTGATATATTTTGTGTTAAATTTCAGCTGTGTTCGAAACCTTGTCTCCTCAAGGTTTGAGAAGCCCGTGGTCATCACCGATTACATCAAAATAGTAACCTAGCTAAGGAAAAGTTTGGAATGTAACCCAATACTTCTTGCTTTTTTTAATTCTTGACTTATGTTTCGTTATTTTATTTAAATTATTTTATGATTTAAGAACTAAATTCAGTATAATTTTTTTTAAATATATGTAAATTTCAATTTAAATTAGTATATTTCATTATTTAGGTTGTTATAAAGGTTCATGCACATTATACGACGCGACATGTAGTGACACGTTCCGACAAAATATTCGCGGCATTTTGCCTAATTGGGCAACTTGGTCGTGTCGTGTCGTACGACTGTCGCTAGGTGTGCATGGCTCCATAAGAATATATGCAAAGAATAATTTGCCGCTACATGTCGTTTCATATAATTTGCACGAAACTTTAGTCATTGGAGTGCATTGGAAAAATATGTTTGCCCGGCAGGCTATTAGAAGATAACTAACGTAATCATATGGCAACCTCCTGATATTATATTTTTTAAATGCTGAAAAATCAACTCTGAAGGGTAGAAATAAGAAATAAAGATTAAAGCTGCAGACCATTGTGAATGAAACTAGGTGTGATTTATTATCTGTCAACTGCCTGACAGGATGTTCAATATGGCTACTTTTTTGCGTTTTGACCATAGCGGAATGATACAAGGTGGCAGCATGGTGACATACCTACAAACATAAATACAAATTCCATGAACTTTGTTTTTGTAAATTCGATGGACAAATGTCAAAATCGTACGGCACCGGAAGTTGAGGTATCAAATCAAATAAAAAAAAAATATAATCAGCTGTTCCATGCTGCCACCTTGTATCGTTGCGCCATGGTTTTGACAGAGTGTTCAATATGGCGGCGCATATCCTCAGCGGGTAATAGAAAGGGATACAGAATGAGACAGCGATAGTCAATTACAAATCAGGTGATCCAATCACTTTGGAATTTTGACGTCTATGCAGAAGATATCACACTTAGTTTCATTCACAATGCCAATCACTTTGAAATTTTGACGTCTATGCAGAAGATATCACCCTTAAGGGCCCATTACTGATACTTAGCATAGACTTGACTTGACTTGAGAACTGTCACTTACAGTTCTGTTAAATGATCATTGCATGTTACTGATTATTCAAAACTTAGCAACACAACGTGACTTAGAAGTCTGTTGAATTTTGATTTTCTTTGTAAGTTCTATCTCTCTTGATAAGTGAAATATAATTGATTCAAAACTATTTTTTGCTAAGTTATAGCTTATTATTCTAGTCTACGACCCTTTTAAACTTGTTTTATATCTAAGTTGTCGCGGTCTTTAACCGATCCCGACCATTTTTACTAGAAATAAATAAATAAAATATGTGTACACAATTTCATTATATGTTAATTTTTCTTCGAGTTATGGCTCACGAATAATAGAAAATTGCTTAGTCATAAATGGGGCGGTGCCACACCCATTTTAAACAAATTTAGTGTTTTCCAATTTAATGTTATAATTCAATTTAGAAAGTAATATTCTGTTGACACAAAGCCTTTTTTCGCTAAGATATAGATTATTATTTTCGTCTACGACCCTTTTAAAAATCTTTTTTATAAAAGTGGGCGTGGTCTTTAACCGATCTCGTCCATTTTTCTAAAAATATTTCTTGCTATAGGGAAAAACTCCGTACCAAATTTTATTACGATCCGTTAATGTTTCTTCGAGTTATGGCTCCCGAAACATAGAAAACTGCTTAGTCATAAAAGAGGATGTGCCACGCCGATTTTTTAAAATTTGAAGTTTTCCTATTTACTGTTATAAATCCACTTAGGAAATGAAATACCATTGACATTAAGCTCTTTTTTGCAAAGATATAGCTTATTTTATTCGTCCTCCACACTTTTAAAAATCTTTTATATAAAAGTGGGCGTGGTCTTTAACCGATTTCTTTAATTTTTCTTCAAAGCATTCCTTATAGTAAAGGCAACCTCTGCCGAATTTTTTTACGATAGGTTTAACGATTTTTGATTTATGATTAATAATATTTGTAAAATTGATTTTATCACAAGTGGGCGGTGCCACACCCATTTAAAAAATTTTTTCAAATTTTTATCAAGAGTCTCAATATCAGTCCACATGTCAAATTTCAACATTCTAGGTGTATTATTTACTAAATAATCAGGTTTTATGTGTTTTCCAAAATGTTATATATATAAAAAGTGGGCGTGGTTATCATCAGATAAGCTCGTGTACCAAATTTGATGAAGATATCTCAATATTTACTCAAGTTATCGTGTTAAAGGACAGACGGACGGACGGACATGGCTCAATTACATTTTTTTTCGATACCGATGATTTTGATATATGGAAGTCTATATCTATCTCGATTCCTTTATACCCTCTGTGTGCAAAGCACGCTGAGTATAAAAATAGTGTTTGCAGAAAGTGCCCAATGTTACCTTATTGCACTGTCAAAGCGTTCATTGTATATCGTATAACGTATTTTAATAGAGTATTGTTGACCTTACCACAATTTACTCCCCTAATGTACTTTTATAAATATATGCATATATTTACATATGGATGTATATCCAGGTATACATAACTTGTATGTATACTAGTTTTGGCTGTATGTACTATGTTTGATTTTATTTCGAACAAATAACCCACTCAGCATTTAGATGATTAAATTTTGAATTTCCCTACATATCAATACAATTTGATTACTCTTTCTGACTAAATAATGAGTTATCACACAATTGAACAAAAGAAATAATCAAATATGAATACTTTTGATCATTGCGGAACTATACAAGGGGCAGCACGGGGATGTTTCTCAAAAGAGACGGGCGGACACGGAACAGCCATCCAGGAGACACTTCAGCGAAGTTGCCAGAGACCACCTGCAAGTGGTCATAGTGGATGCTGACAACCGATCGCCAGCAACGATTCAACAGAACTGGGTGGAGGTCGAGGTCGGTTTGTCGAAACTTGCTATGCGGCACGTGCGCGACAACCCGAATGGACCTCTCCCAGTCTTTGACTCCTCCGAGACCCTGACAGGATACAGGATCATCAGGTGCGCGGACCAGGTCTCGTTGGAATTTCTGACAAGGTGTGTAGCACAAATTAGCGGAGAGGTAAACAACCTCCAGCTAAAGCTAATACCTACCACAGAGCTCCAAAAAGACCTCGTGCGCGCATCTGGCTCCCCCCACAATCCCTGGTGAAGATGACACTGATGAAGTTGAAGGGGCAGGTAATCTGCTGCAGGGTGTCATCATCAAGGACGGGGCACAACAAAACACTAAGGGTATACAGATTAATCTGCAACACTCTAAAAGTGCTACAGATAATCTTAAAATCCTTCTCGGTGAGCAGTATATCAACACCAGCCTAATCCAAGGGCCTTGGGTCACAATCAGGAAATCAGGGAGCTAAATATTAGCACACACAATCTGTTCTACAAAACGGATGCAGGTAAGCCAAGAGCAGGCATTGTAATCAAAAAAGTTATAAATGCTTTCTTATGTTCAAATTACAGCACAGCAGACCTAACAGTGGTAAAGCTAGAGGGCATGTCCAACCAGGCCATCTCTCTCGGACCACCGCTGGATCTTCTTCGAAATCAAGTTTGGATCTGGCCAGACTCACCGCTATAGAAACCCAAGAAGAACAAAATGGGATAAATTTGTAAGGCTAACTACACCAGCTTTAGAAATAAGCAAACCAAACATAAACTGCCCTCAAAAGCTCGATGAGCTAGTCGCCAAGGTAGAGCTCGTAATAACTACCTCTTCAACAAGTGCACCCCATTTCGTAAAAAGAAGTCCCCACCCTGGTGGAGCGGGGACCTTAGGAAACTTAGAACGACAGTACGGAAGGCATTTAATAAGTGCCTTACAACCAAGGAGTGGCAGCCATATAGGGAGGCGCTCAAAGCATATAAAAAAGCTATAAGCGTAGCGAAGGCTGTATCCTGGCAATCCTTCTGCTCCTCAATAGAAAACACCCGCGAGGCCTCCAGACTGGTTAAAATTCTATCCAAAGAACACCACAACAATCACTTCGTAAAAAGCGAGGTAGGCCTATGAACAACCTCAGCAGATGAATCGCTGGGCAGACTCATCAATACTCACTTCTCTTGATGCGATCTAGCACCAGTAAAAGAATCTCCCTGCAGGGACCCTCAGCCCTCATAGGGCCTACTGGACAGGATAATAGACAGCGAAAAGAACAGGTTTGCTATCAATGGCTTCTCTCCATGCAAATCGCCCGGTGTGGATGGCGTTATCCCGGTAATGCTACAAAAACTAGGTCATCCAATGATCCTCTGGCTGGAAACGGTATACAGAGTGAGTGTCGCCCTGACCTATGTATATTCCACAAAGCTGGAGAAAAACAAAAGTAATCTTTCTGCCAAAAGCGGGCAGACGCACACACGAAAACGCCAAAGACTACAGGCCAATAAGCCTCACATCCTTCATGCTCAAGGTCATTGAGAGGCTTCTGGATATCTATATTACATCAATAATAACAGGACCAAATCAGTAAAAGGCACAGCACGCCTACATGAAGGGTAGATCTACGGAGACCGCCCTCCATAAGCTAACGGGTTTTGTGGAAAGATCACTACACTACAAACAATTCACACTAGCAGCTTTCTTAGATATAGAAGGCGCCTTCAACAACATCGAAACCGGCACAATTGTGGAAGCCCTGCAAAGGGCCGGAGTTGACAACCACATCTGTGGATGGACTCAATCAATGCTGGAAAACAGAACCATACAAGCGGATAAGGGCTCAGTGACAATGACCCGCAAAGTGAGGAGAGGTACACCCCAGGGCGGGGTCCTCTCGCCACTACGCTGGATCATTGCACTGAACGAGATACTACTCGAACTCGACAAGAATGGTGTTAAGGCAGTAGCATAGGCAGATGTTGTGGTCATTGGAGTCTCGGGGGCTTTTCCCTCCACGCTAAGCGATATCCTTCAGGGCGCGCTAAGCAGACTGCACACCTGGCAACATCGTGTGGCCTCAACATCAACCCTAGCATAACAGAACTGATACTGGTCAGTAACAGAACAAAAATACCAACTTTTCGACTATCCTCAATAGATGGAACGAAACCCTTGCTCTCTACTAGAGTTAAGTACCTAGGCGCCGAAATAGACAACAGGTTAAATTGGAAAACCAACATCGAAAAAAGAGTAGAGAAGGCGTATATCGCATACTACTGGTGCAAGAGAATAGTCAGAAGAAATTGGGGCTAAAGCCAAAACTTAGGATGTGGCTCTACACGGCGGTCATAAGGCCCATCCTGGCGTACGGAGCCATATCATGGTGGCCTGCCCTGAACAGGCAATACAACCCTAAAAAAGTAGACAGAATACAAAGGGCAGCATGCGTAGGGGTAACAGGTGCACTTAGATCGTGCCCGACGGATGCACTAAACGTTATACTTAACCTGCTGCCACTGACCCTCCACATCAGATATACAGCGATCAGCACAGCCATCAGACTAAGGAAGTCTAAATGCTGGAAAGAAAAAGGTTATGGCCACAGTGACATCCTAACAAGGCTCACCGATGTGGATTCGACAACAGATTACCTCTCAAAAACACTGATTTTTGACAGAAATTACAAGGTGAAGATACCCTCTACAACGGTTTGGGCCGACGACAGAGTTGGCAGGGATGATGCCACCTCAATCTACACTGAAGGGTCCCAAATGGACTGCGGCGTCGGTGCAGGTGTCTACTCCAACCAACTAAAAGTCACAATCCCCATCCGTCTTCCAAACACAGCCAGCATCTTCCAAGAAGAGCTGCATGGAATAGAGAGAGCCTGTATCTTCCTTTTGTAGAACCGGATAGACGGTGAGGTAGTTATATACTCCGACAGCCAAGCGGCACACAAAGCGCTAGAATCACCGTACATATCCTCTAAAGCCGTCGATAACTGTAAGAGGGTGCTACGTGAAGCAGCCAACTCTCAGCTGGGTACCCGGCCATAGGATCATTGACGGCAACGAAAAAGCGGATGAAATAGCAGAGGAAGGAGCATCGTTAGACATCACGGAAGCAGTCGCGGTGCATCGACCACTCACATCAGTTCAAAGAGACATTCTCACCTATTTAAGGAAAATAGCAATCCGCGATTGGTACTCTACGGACACCTGTAGAACCACAAAATTAATATGGCCAGACTACAACCATAAAAGAACCGATGACCTACTAAATAGATCTAGGAAAGATCGGTTCTATGTACCGGCAGTCGGTTCTATGTACCGGAGCGACTTGGAATTTTTCCCGACCAAGGACTGTCATTTCAGTGTGACCCCATTTAATTTGTTTCGTCCCTCCCACAAATTGTCATCCTCCCAGCAGCTCCTTGCAGCAGGACTGCTACATATTCTCTTACTCCGGGAAGGTATCGAACCCAATCCGGGTCCGTCTCCTGACCCCGGTCTTGAGAAATGGTTTTGCTGCATTTGCCAGAAAAGAATATTTTTAGGACGGTCATACTCTGTTCAGTGTGTCTCGTGCAAGGGATGGTTGTATCGAACAGGTTGTTCTGGGCTTGATCCCAAAACCCGACGTCCACGTAACTTTTATAAATCTTTTGTGGCTCCTTGCTGCTCACGCCCAAGGGCGTCCCGTAGTCTACGCCTAAGCGTATCCCCACTACCTTCCAGCAGCTTCGCTGCTCAGCAAGCCACAACAAGTACCCGCTGCTGCTCGCGCCCCACGGCGCCAACAACTCAAACAGCTGATACCACTCATAACTACTACCTTCGTAGTAGAGCTGGTAGCAATGCTGAGCATCAGCCCCTGCCCCCGTCTTCTTCTCCCACCCTCTTTTCTGGCAGCAATCGTGCAGGTCAGGGAAACAGACTCTTAGTCCCTGCCTCCGTTTGCACCGTCTGCCAGCACAGAATATATAGGTTTGCGACATCCGCTCAATGCAGCTCCTGCCTTGGGTGGTGCCACTTTCCTAGATGTTCTGGTCTCCGCGACGGCAACCCCTCGACGGGTTTCATCGCGCCATGTTGCCAGGTCGCAAACCCAAATCATCCGGGTACCCCAATGCTTGCCCAAGGGCGCCCAGTCCCAAGGCCACAACAGCAATTGCGTCCTGGCCTTCCACAACCTAGGCGTAGTCACCCCTCACTTACCCCTAGAGTGGCGGCGTCACCCCTCATGCACTTCAGAATTCTGCAGTTCAACTGTAATGGACTAACTGGGAAGATTACGGAGATAGTCGATTTCAAGAAGCGGCACAACGACCGCATTGCTGCGATTCAAGAGACTAAACTCACAGCAAGATCTGCATTGCAGACCTGCTCTGGTTATAATGTCCACAGGAAAGACCGCGAGAGCGGAAATGGAGGCGGCCTCGCGTTTATTATACACCACTCTGTGCAATATCATATATTTGATCCTGGCATCGACCGCAGTGACAATGTCTTAGAACGTCAAGGCCTATCTGTCCGGTCAGGCGATGCAAATCTAGAAATCATCAACATCTACATCCCTCCTGTCACCTGTTGCCCCAGCGGATACCGCCCTAATATCGAGGCCTTACTCACTGGCAACAATCGCATTATCTTAGGCGATTTCAATGCCCATCACGACCTATGGCATTCAAACTTGCGGGCGGACAGTAGGGGTGAGATGTTGGCGGATCAAATAGACGAAACGACGTTCTGCACAATAAACGGAGACGCCCCCACACGTATAGGAAGCTGTCATAGCTCGCCAGATATCTCAATCGTGAGCGCAGAACTCGTAAACTGCGTCAACTGGCAGCCGATGGTAACATTGGCATCCGACCACCTGCCCATACTTATTTCGTTCGAGCGTACCGCCGACTTCATCGTCACCGAAAAACGCACTTTCATAAACTTCAAAAAAGGAAAGTGGGAAGAATATAAATCTGCAACAGACAGCAGCTTTGCTGCCCTCCCTATCCCGACTGATGCCCGCCAAGGGGAGCGTGCCTTCCGTAAGGTCATTGAATCCGCCTCTGCACATTTCATTCCCGCCGGGAGAATTCCCGAAATCCGGCCCCACTTCCTGGCGGAGGCCGCGAGCTTAGCGAGGGAACGCGACCTTATAAGACAGCTTGATCCAGGCGACCCCCAAATAAGGGATATAAACCAACGCATCAGATAGCTTGTGGACGAACACAAGCGGGCGAAATGGGAAGAGCACCTAAGAGGTTGTAACCTCTCTACCGGTGTAGGTAAACTTTGGTCCACCGTAAAGTCCCTATCGAATCCGACTAAGCACAAAGACAAAGTTTCCATCGCCTTTGGCGATAAGGTGCTGTCGGATGCGAAAAAATGCGCGAGCGCTTTCTGCGGACAATATATAATGCATCCTACGGTCGACAAAGATAGACGGAGAGCCAATAGACACGCACATAAACACAAACTCAGCGCGTCACCAATTACCATCACCGCTAGAGAGGTTGAGGACGCCATTGGTCGCGCTAAACCATCCAAAGCAGTGGGCCCAGACGGCATAGCCATGCCGATGCTTAAAAACCTAGGGAAAGAGGGTTTCAAATATTTAGCGCATGTCTTCAACCTGTCTCTTTCCACCTTTGTCATACCCGAGAAATGGAAAATGGCCAAGGTGGTCCCGCTACTAAAGCCTGGGAAACCAGCTAACGTAGGTGAGTCATATCGCCCGATATCTCTCCTATCGCCAGTGGCAAAGACGCTTGAAGCCATTTTGCTCCCTTATTTCCAAGCACATTTGCAGCTAGCCCCTCATCAGCATGGCTTCAGAAAACTCCATAGCACTACCTCCGCGCTAAATGTCATTAGCACCCAGATAAATTGCGGTTTGAATCAGTATCCCCACCATAGAACAGTACTCGTAGCGTTAGACCTATCAAAAGCTTTTGATACGGTCAACCATGGCTCGTTACTGCAAGACCTGGAAGGGTCTACCCTTCCCCCATGTCTTAAAAGGTGGACCGCAAATTATCTGGGTGGTCGGCAGGCATCGGTGCAATTCAGAAACGAAACATCAAAACAAAGGAGAATTAAACAAGGGGTGCCACAGGGTGGTGTCCTATCCCCGCTTTTGTTTAATTTCTACATATCTAAGCTACCTTCACCACCGGAAGGAGTCACAATCGTTTCCTACGCCGATGACTGCACAATAATGGCCACAGGCCCAGGCCCAAAGATCGATGAGCTATGCAATAAAATAAACGGCTATCTCCCTGATCTCTCCAGTTTTTTCGCCTCGCGAAACCTGGCATTGTCACCGACTAAATCTTCCGCGACCTTATTTACAACATGGACGCCCCAAATGTCGACCATATTGAACATCCACGTAGATGGCACTACGCTACCGACTGTTCTACACCCCAAAATCTTGGGTGTGACGTTTGATCAGGATCTACATTTTGGTGCGCACGCAACCGCAATTTTTCCAAGAATTCAGAGCCGTAATAAAATCCTCAAATCCCTTGCTGGCAGTACCTGGGGAAAAGATAAAGAAACGCTCTTGACCACATACAAAGCAATTAGCCAGCCGATTACGTGCTACGCGTCCCCATATGGTCGCCAAGCCTAAAAACCACCCACTGGAAGAAACTACAGGCCTGCCAAAATACTGCTCTCAGAATCGCCACGGGCTGTCTTCTTATGTCCCCAGAACACCATCTGCATAATGAGGCGAGAATACTCCCCATCAGGGAGAGAAATGAGATGCTGACCAAACAGTCTCTGTTGAATACCCAGAAACCTGGGCATCCCAACAGACATCTGATTGACGAACCAGCACCGCCTAGGGGCCTAAGGAGTCATCTCCATAAGCATTTTGAGGAAATACGGCACCTGAGAACCCAGCCGTATGAAGCGGAAAAACACAAGCAGGTCCTTGGTGAACTCCATAGACAGGCGTCGGACCTTTATGTCGGGAATTGCCCGGTGAATCCAGTACTTGAAGAAAAATATCCAGAACTCGCAGAAGAGGAACGCATACTCCCCAGGGAAACGCGTGTCACTCTTGCTCAACTTCGTTCTGGATACTGTAACAGGTTAAACTCTTACCTATCCAGAATCAACCCCGACATACAAAATGTATGCCCTGCTTGCAATGTGTCCCCACATGACACCAACCATCTCTTTAATTGTAATGTGGAACCAACGCCTCTAACACCCCTTTCCTTATGGTCCACCCCTGTTGAAACGGCAAGTTTCCTTGGACTCCCGTTAGAGGATATTGATGACAATTTGTGATCGGTCGCGGCTATTAGGTGGGGCGAGCATTGCTACAACAACAACCACAGGAAAGAAATATACAGAATAACGGCCACAATTACAGGGCACTGGCCGTTTGGCACACACGCGAATATAATGGGTATCCCCTACAAGGAGAGGTGTAGAAGCTGTAGACAGGAGGGTGCCGAGGAATCGGTTTTTCACTTTCTTTGCGAGTGCCCAGCCCTTGCGAATTTTCGGTCCTGAACTCCAGGCAGTTATGTGTTTCCGGACTTAAGGGCGGTGTCAAACTGCCGAATCAAGGACATCAGTATGTTTATTGATCTAACCAAGTGGTTTGAGTAAAAATATACGCAGGGTACATCAATCCAAAACGTAATTGTTTCCAGAAGGAAGTGCATCAAAATGGCGCCTAGAGCGCTACATGGGACTGGCTCCATAGCCGGGCAGCACAGCAACCAACCAACCAACGGGGTAGCTAATTGGATACTTTTTTTATTTGATTTGATACATCAACTTCCGGCGCAGTACGATTTTGACATTAGTCCATCGAATTGACAAAAACAAAGTACATGGAACTTTTATTTGTAGGTATGTCACAATGCTGCTACCTTGTGTGGTTCCGTCATACTTTTAATGATCAAAAACTAAAAAACATTTTTCGATCATTTTTTGGAATCATTTTTGAAGTCCTTTGATGATTAAATTTTAATATTTCATAAAAGTCAATAAAAGGAGTAGGTAATCAAATATACTTGATGATAAAAAACTGAATATAGTTTCGCTTTTTGGAGTCATATTTGCATCAAATGTGTTTACTTTAGGTGATTAAAAATGTGTAATCATTTTTAATTCAGCTTTCTGAATTTGTTCTGACTATATTTGTAGACTGAATAATAAATTTGATACTTGTTAAAATTTTACTTTTCATTGAAAATCTTATTTTTTTCACTTACACACATTTTTTTAACCGTGAAGCAAAGAAAAAATATATACAAATTTTATTATTTACATATATAAAAGATATTCTTCAAGACAAGAAATAATATAAATGCTGCTCGTGACCGAAGATTTATTTATTTATTACGGCTTTCCTAAGCCTAACTTAAATATATTTTACATGTTTACAATTGTCTTCTGGACTATGCAATCTAGAATAGTTACATCTACATATGTCCTACCTTAGAGTACTATGGATGGGAGACTTCCAGATCATGCGAACAAAGTGTTGTGCTAGTGTAGTATGTAGGCATTTTACGCATGTTAGTAAAGCACGAAGGCAACATCTGCACGGCGATGCACTGAGTTAATCGAGTGATGCGTTTCAGTATGTGCTTCGGCAATCTTTTTTGTATGCGTACAAGAGCTTGGAAGTCTTGGCGCTACATAGCAGAATAGTTTCGCTGCACTTCTATCGATGCTATGGAAGCCCGCCTGTCCAGCACTAAATTGGTAGTGTTCTACAATAATTGTACAATTTTTGTTTAAATTTATTGGAATGACATGATTTAACATCATTCGGTAGTTCATTATAGGATTTAAGACCTACAGCCTCAGCCGTCGCGCCTAGATTATACGGTCTTCCAAAAATCTATAAGGAAAGTATGCCACTAAGACCAATCTCATCTTCTACGAAGGTACCTTGTTACAAGATGTCCAAACATATTGGTGCTATACTCAAAAACATAATATCAGAAGATTTAACATAAAAAATGCATTTTAACTAAAGGAGAGATTAAAGAATATTAACATAGAAGATGATGAAGTACTCATATCGTTCGACGTAATTTCACTATTCACAAATATTCCAATACACCTAGCCATACAGACGATAATGAAACAATGGTCACAATTGGAAAAACACACAAACATCTCAAGAAAACAGTTCCAAAATATATTAGAGTTTTGTTTACGAGAAAACAATTATTTTATGTACAACTCGAGGTTGTACCAACAAACATACGGGATGACCATGGGCAATCCACTATCTCTGACTATAGCGGATATAGTATTGGACAAAATACTTGACGACAGCATAGCTGAATTAAAAGAAAAGGACATATACATCAAATACATCAACAAGTATGTAGATGATGTATTCGCAATCATAAAAACCAAGGACGCGGAAGGCATCTTAAAAATTTTAAATACGCAACATACAAGCATAAAATTCACTATGGAAAAAGAAAAGGAAAATAAAATAGCCTTCCTAGATGTAGAAATTATTAGAAAAAACAAACAGTTATTAATGAATTGGCACACTAAATCTATCGCATCGGGCCGATTAATTAACTATCATTCAAACCACCATTGAAAGCATAAACTTAACACGGCAACAAGTATGATAAGAAAAGTAGCGCTACTCAGTGATGAAGAGTACATTGAAGAAAACATGAAGAAAATAAAGAATATATTATTCAAAAATAGCTATCCGAGCACCTTTATTGATAGAATAATTAATAACACAATAAACAGAATTAGTCAAAACCGCGATAATTTGCCGCCGGACAACACTAATAAAAAGTTCATCGGTGTAACGTACGTTATGGGTCTTACTGACAATCAAATACTACATAAAATAATAAACAACAAATATATTAACTACGCGCATAAGCCGAACAACACACTTATTTATATTTTTACTAAAATCAAAGATCCAATTCCAAAAGATCAACAAAATGATGTGGTGTATAAAATAACATGCAATGGGCGCGATGATGATAAATGTGGAAAATGTTATATTGGAACAACTAAACGACAACTGGGTATACGTATTAATGAACACAAAAAAGACGCAGCAAACAAAAAAACGAACACCGGTTTAGCTCATCACTTAACAAAGAGCAACCATATAGCGGACTTCTCAAATGTCGAAATATTAGATATTGAAAAAAGAGAAAAAACGAGAATGTCTCTAGCATAGCGGAACGATACAAGGTGGCAGCATGGTGACATACCTACAAACATAAATAAAAGTTTCATGTACTTTGTTTTTGTAAATTCGATGGACAAATGTCAAAATCGTACTGCGCCGTATTTTGATGTATCAAATCAAATAAAAAAAGCTTAAAATCAGCTGTCCTGTGCTGCCACCTTGTATCGTTGTGCCATGGTCTCTAGAAAGCATAAGAATACAACAACAAATACACAACACACTAAACTTTAAAGAAGACTTTGACAACATCAACAGCGTCTACTCAGCTGTTATTCAGAGATGCAAATCGAAGTAAACAAAAAAATTCAAGTGCCAACTCTTTATGTTTGTTTAAAATAAAGTGCAATTTATAATTTAATTGTAATATAATTAATGTGAGTAAAAGGAAAAAAATTTGTGTGAAGTGTTAGTTTCATGTTTATTGTTAGAAAAAAGTATCAAATGTTAATATGTATATTATTTTTACATATTTAGCATTAAAGAAATCCCCAGAAGATGACGTGAGAGAAAAGGACGTCCAAACGCGTCGGGAAAATAACAACAACTGTGTTTTAATTTTTTGACCATATGTCCTCAACCCAGCAAACACAAATATCAGAAATTGGTCCATATATAAAAAAAATCATTTTTATTACGAATATTTACAGAGTGCATATCTTTTACATATTTTATATTAGTCCTCAAATACGCAGGCAAAGTTCCTTCTATTATGTTTTTAATTAATTTCATGGTATAATAAAAAAGTTGCTGCCTAATGCTAAGCCAAATAAGAGAGCCATAGCATGTCTCTGATAGGTGTGTCATACCGTTTTTTGAGAATGAATCTCATAGCTCGGTTCTGTTGCTTTTGTAGCTTGTAGATCTGACTATCTCGCAAGATGAAAAATACAGTTAGGCAATAAATAAAATGAGGTTCGATTATAGATCTGGAGACGATGATTCTATACCTTGTATTTAAATATTTGCAGGTTCGTTGTGTAAAATATAACTATTTGCTATTTTTCCTACCGTATGATCCACGTGCTCGTTGAAATTCAGCTTATCATCTATTTTTATTCCCAAGTATTTTATGGTGCTGACTTATTCAATTAGTTCGTTATTTATATTTAAGCTTACTGTTTTGAAAATTGCGTCTAGATATATCCATAAATTTCGTTTTATTGACATTCAGTTTCACTCTGTTTATTACGCATAACCAACTATATAAGCTGTTAAGATCTTCTTGCAGCTTAGCATATATTTCAGTAATATTGTTCCCATTTATCATCAGCAATGTATCATCAGCAAACAATTTTATTTCAGAGTGCTTTATGGAGCTAGTTATATCATTAATATATATATTGAACAGTATGGGTGCCAGCACAGACCCTTGAGGTAGACCAACAGGTATCTCCCTTTTATCCGATACGGGCGTGCCAATCACTGTTCTTTGGAATCTGTTAATTATGAAGTCTTGAAACCATTTTAGTTCTATACCAGAAACGCCAATTTAAGAAAGCTTTTTCAGCATTAAGTTTTGGTTGATCGTCTCGAATGCACGTTTTAAATCCAAAAACACAGCTAATATGTGTTTTTTCCTGCTTAAGTCTTCTTTCCAGTTAGCTACAACCAAATTCAAAGCACTTTCACAGGAATGTTTCTTTCGAAAACCAGATTGTTGAGGTATAATAATTACATAATCTTCTAAATATTTTAGAAGCTGATTTTTTACCACTGTTTCCAAAATTTTTTCATCACATTGTAACGTGTTAATAGGTCTTATCTCCTCAGCTTTGATGGTATTTTTAACTTTTTCTAATGGCACAACTATAGAAGATTTCCATAAACTAGGAACGAGACCTTTATCTAAGCTCTCATTAACAAGTTGAGAATAGAAAAAATCTGTATACGTTATGGAGTTTTTAACATCTCCTTCCGGCACAAGTTTCTTCCCTCCAATTTTATTTTTAAACTTACTATATCAACTATTTCTGAAGTGGACACTTTCTGAAACTTAAAACCATTAGGGCCATTTCTTTAGAGTATGTCAGGGTGGTCATTGCGCTTGATAGCGTATTATATAGCAATTTTGCCTTATTTTCGAAACTCAGATTCTCAAAGTCAGTGTAGTTAAGCTGTCGTAATTCATTAACAAGGCTTTCGCTTGTATAATTTTCCCATGAAATTAATGTTCTCTTCGTTCTCATCTGAAATAGTTTATGTAATTTGATTTTGAATAAAATCGTTTCATGATCTGAAATCTGAAACTCTTATTATTTAAAACATGATATAGAGCTACTATCTGTAAATAACAAGGCTATCAATGTATATGTGTTATCGCCCTTTCGTGTATAAGAATCTATTTTTTGCTCCATAGCAAAGGATCGGAATAAGTCAACTAACTGTTAGTTTCCCCAACCATTTCACCACCTTCGGCTTCCCAGAAAATACATAATGGTTGTACAATACAAATGTTGTGAAACTCTCTCTTTACATACCTGGATACGACTTCAACATCCCGTGTCGTATCGTATTTTAAGATGTTGATGTTGATAATAGCTGCTGTTGGATGTTGTAGAAAAGAGGATAAATTATGATAAGAGACGTCACTCGTTACTCGCAGCCATTTGCTCGATGTTTTCTAAGAGGTAGTCGCTGGTTTTTTTTTTGGGCGAGAGGTGTATAAAATGTCTTCTATACACTTTCGTGGGGAATTTGTGTTTATTTTTCCCACTGTATTTAATTAATAAATTCTTTCTCTTTCCAAAAATCACAGTTGCACAAGGTGCCTATGCTGCATGGATAAATGCGAGAGAATTCAAAAATGTCTGACTTAAGCTGCAGACATTGGTGCGTTATCGGTAACCGTATCGGTAACCTTATTCGACCAACCTTATGGGAATCAATGTAGTCGATTATTGGTGCCATATCGTAACGCTAAGGTCGTAACCGTATCGTAGCCAACCAATTGGTTTATGGGTTTTCGCCATATCCATAACCAAAAAATATTTGAGTTGGTGAATTTAATAACTTTTCGTGGATTTTATTCATTGTTTTGGATACGTTATGACTAGGAGACTTATTTCTTCATTTTTATGAAATTTTCACGATTTTTAGGTTAAGGTACCATTAATCGATAACAATGTATCGTATAGCGTTACGTTAGGGATACGACTACAGCGATACGACAAACGGCACCAATGACTCCGCTTTTAGAAAGCATTCGGCATACATTTTTTGATTTCCAGCGAGTTACTTGCCACTCGTAGCAGACTGGTGGCTCTTATTATATTTCTCCTCTTTGGTTGTAGTCGCAGGTGTATATCGGTCAAGTTTGTTTGCAAGTTAGGTACCTGTGGTTTAAATAGTTCACTTCCGCATGCTTTCTTCCCCTGAAGAAATAAGATTATTATGAAGTATCTTATTTTGAACGAGATATGAAGAATAAATGTATGATAATGATTGAAAAATCTCAACCAAAACGATTGAAATATGTTCACGAATATGAACAGAAAATGACGAATCATAAATTATTATTCAAGAATAATCACATTTAGGGTAATTTTTCTCACGACGATACATTAATTTTCGAACAATAAATGCTTTTAAATTTGAACGTTTTTAATCGTCTTGGGGATATTTAAATATTTTTTGATCAACATTTTCAAAAAATGCTGGCTGGGTATAAGTTTATCATATGTTGATTTTCCCACCAATAAAGATGGTGGTAATGATAGTATTTATACATATTAAAATTATGAAAACGGAGAAAAATATCAAGGATCGGGAAATCTTAATATATAAAAAACACGTGTCACAACATTTTTGGGCGCGATAGACTCCTAAACTACTGAACCGATTTTGAATTTGTTATGCACCCCGTGTGTAGTTTGATCTAACTTGAGAGATAGGGTAGGTTATATCTCAGTTTATAGTCGCAATATTATTTTATTGTAAATTTTCTTATTTGTTTATACGTAATAATAAAATGTTACGTATACGCAGTGGCACTCATATTTTCAGGTGGATATATTTCCGTGTAATTGCTTGGTGTTTAATTAAACAATCTGCTTATCAATAAAAAATATTATAGCGAATGATACCAAGTATAGCACATCACCAAGCCCGCCGAGAGGGTGGGGGGGGGGGGGGGGTTCTGAGGGCGCCCGCGATTTAGAGGTACTATAACATATTTTTTAATTCAGGAGAGTCTTTAGTTGTGTAGAGGGTAATTTTCATACCCCTGGGTGACTAGGGTCTCGAGATATAGGCCAAAACGTGGGCCAGTGAATGCCTAGACAGTGTTTATACAATATGGATATCAAATGAAAGCTGTTGATGAGTGCTTTAGTACAGAGTAATATATTATCCAGAGACGGACTGGGACTGGGATTAGGACTAGGATTGGGACTGAGACTCGGAGTGGGACTGGGACTGCGACTGGAGTAAAATACATACCACCCTCTGGGACAGGCAATAAGGGATGCAGAAGAATGAGAAGAAATTGAGCGAAGAGAAAAGAGAGAAGGAGAAAGAGATTGAGAAAGAGACAGAATGAGACGAAGATGGAGATAGATGAAGCGAAAAAGGCGGAGGGAGGAGTGAATAAAAGGATTAGGAAGAAGTGAAGAGGGGGGAAGGGAAGAGTCAGACGGAAAAAGCTTATTAAAATGTATGCAGATGGGCAAAATTTAGGGCAGGACAACGTCTGCCGGGTCTTCTAGTTATTATATATAATAGTTATCAGTATGTTAATTAGAATCGAGCAATTTTCGAAGAAAGAATTATTGAAATAAAAATCATCATTGACCAGAAGGCGTATGCCCAAAGGGCTAATTAAATTTCCTTAACCCTAACGCCATAGTCGTAACCATACCCATATCCATAACCATCTCCAATGTGATCGATTAATGGTGCCTTAACTTAAAAATTGTGAAAATTTCATAAACATGAAGAAAACGCAAAAATTACAAACATATTCCACAAAAAATAAGTCTCTTAGTAATAAGGTATTCAAAACAATTAATAAAATCTACAAAAAGTTTTTAAATTCACCAACTCAAATATTTTTAGGTTATGGATATGGCGAGAAACCAAAAACCAATTGATTGGCTATGGTATGGTTATGACCTTAGCGTTATGGTATGGCACCATTAATCGATTACATTGATTTCCATAAGGTATGTTCGATCAGCTGTTTTATCTGGTTTTGGTTTTATGGTTATAAGTCACCATTAATTGGCCCTTAAAAGGGACAAATGGATATGGCGGAATCGTAGAAAAAAAAAAATACTAATGCTAGGTCTCGACTATGTAGTGAAGTAAGCGATTCAAGCAGCTGAATACAGCATATTATTATATTTTTCAGTTCGACTACTACAGTTAAAGTTGACTAGAATTTAACTCGGCCACTTTAGCCGCTTAAGCCGAGATGAGCAGCAACATTTTATGTTATTGAAAATTGTGGCAAGGTCAAACCCAAGTCAACTTTATCTGGGCATAAGATTTCATATCCCATGTATAAGATTTTGCTTAAGTGCGGTTTCCAAATCGCAAAAAACTTTCCTCTTGTAAGCTAAACTTACAATTTTTTATTTGAACATTTGTATTTTGCTATTTTGTAATTCAATTTCTTTATACAGTCTCGGAAGCATGAGTTCTGTAAGCATTTATTTAAGCCTGGAGATATTTCTTAAGCATTTATAAGACTCTTGAAGAAATGCTCAGGAAATCCTTGCACGTCCATTTTGCTTTCTTTTTGACGAAAGTAGTTAAGGGGCTCATTCTTGAAGTGCAGCGTATTTGGTATGAATTTGACCTTTTGGGGTAGAGCGTTCCAAAGGCGAACAGTATAGATAAAAAATAGACGTTCAGTAACTTCATAGTATTTAAATTAAACCATACCGGAACCAGGAACAGGTGACCGCCGGAAATAATATGATTTGACACTTCAATTTACGGCGCAAATCTTTTTACAAAAATAATGTAACGAATTTACTTGCAAATCCTCTTATTTGCAATCCTCTGCTAAGTTCGAATCACTAAACTGTTGAATAAATAACTCCAATTTGTAATAATGCAAAATGGCCTTTATTAAAGTACTTCACAATAACACTCAAACTGTGCAACGAATAGCTTGCTTAATAACCAAACTGATTGATAGCTCAAATGAAACTCTACTATTCAAAATAATACTGCTCTTGCTCGCTAGATAGCGGCTTAGTCGAAACTGCTTGACAACTCAAATCAAACTGAATTCCAGCGCCTCTACAATTGCCGCCTTTTATACTCTTTGATTTCAACCTTCGCATCTTCTAGGCGCTTCCGAAATCTACTATTCCAGCAGCTCTCAAACTTCTCAGCTGTAACTACAATTGCACAATTTTATAGTTTTTCTCATTGCATACTTATAGGAGTATCTCAGATATATGCATGTGTTTGTGCATTGACTCTCCGCTGCTCGTATACGTACATGGTACATATGTGTAGACGCAATTATTGTATCGTTTATGTAGATACATAATGATTGATCTATGGATGTGAATTCACGTCGCTGCTTAGCATCGGCTTAGAGACGATAGAATCGCTCAGTGCTGCTAACATTCGTTACACTGCCCTCCACCTAAGTCTGATCGTCCCGATCAGACAAATCTCCCGATCTAAATGTCGCTTGTATCTCCAAATGTACCACTGTTCTACTCCGTGGTTTCTCAATGCTTTGTATGCGGTAGATGGTATCACTGATCTTCTTCACAACCTTGTACGGGCCTTCCCAACTGCACCGAAATTTGGCTGGAACACCTTTCCGCCGGTGAGGATTGTTTAACAGTACCAAATCTCCCGCCAAGAAACCTTCCGAATTAAAGTTCTTGCCATGCCAGTGTTTCATCTTACTACTCATTACCCTGGGTCGTTCCTTCACACTCTGTTGTTTGGCCAATGAACTACTTCGTAGAGCTTGCGCTGGACGGATTTGCTTTGCATAATCAGTATCGTTCCGACGCTTCACAACAGTAGTGTGCCCCGGCTTGAAACCACCCTTGCATTCTTTCTGCGAAATCCTTTCCTTCGTTTTAGTATGTCCGTTAGGGCTTTTCAATGCCAGTGTTTCTCTCACAGGTACCTTCGGTTTTGATTTGTTTGGCCCATTTGTTCCATCAACCTTTACCTTTGAATTTCGTGGCCTTCGTCGAGTCTTCTCCACCAGTACCCGATTACTGCTGAACCCTTTTTCCAAACTAAAATTAAGTGGTATGGCCTGGTTCTTATAGCGCATAATTTTTCTCCGCATATTGATCCTGGTGTCATGGTCAACCAAGAAGTCCACTCCCAATATGACTTCATCAACGATCTCCGCCACAACGAATTTGTGTAAAACCATGACCTTCCCAATTAGGACTTCACATATCACTTCTCCCTGGACTTGGTTATACTCGCCTGTGACCGTACGCAACCTTGCTCCAGGTAATGACTTTACTCTCCTGTGGACCAAATCAGATCGAATCAAGGAATGAGATGCGCCCGTATCTACAGTCAGTACATGTTTTTTGCCATCCACATTCCCTCTGACGGTAAGACTGCTCGATTTTCTACCAATTTGCAACACAGATATCACAGGGAATTCAATAGCTGGCTCTAGCTCTCGATCTCTACCTCTTACTCGCTCTTGCTCATCTCCTCCAGCTTTGCGTTTACGGCCACCCACATTGTTGAACTACTAGGATCAAGATCGCAATGACGGGCAATGTGACCGGACTTCCCGCATTTGAAACATTTGATAACTTTTTCACTCCGCTTTTGCGATCCTTCCAGCGCCTCCAATATTGCGTCTACCCACTCTGGCCTTTCTAACTCCACACGGCGTGCTTTATAAACTGGCTTACACAGAAGCAATGCTGTTTCTTGAGTTAGTGCATAGGATAACGTTTCTGCGAATGTAGGTTTTGGGTTTGCATATGTCGCTCGCTTCGTTTCTACGTCACGTATGCCATTTATAAAACTCTGGATTTTTACCCTCTCGGTGTACTCCACGGGTGCGTCCGCATTTGCAAGATGAGCCAATCTTTCAATATCTGAAGCAAACTCCTGCAATGTCTCATTTGCTTTTTGGTAGCAGTTTTGCAACTCAATTTGGAATATCTGTTTCCTATGCTCGCTTCCGTAACGTCTCTCTAAAGCGCTCATCAATGTTTCGTAGTTGTTCCGCTCGTACTATGGGATGGTCTGTAAGATTTCTTCAGCTGGTCCTTTTAACGCTACGAATAGAGCTGCGGCTTTATCTTCAGCATTCCAGTTGTTCACTGCTGACGTCTTCTCAAACTGTAGCTTAAAGACCTGGAAAGGAACAGAACCGTTAAAGGATGGTGTTTTTACCTTTGGATTGCTTGCTGAAACAGCTGGGCGATTTAGTTGTAACTGCTCCATACGACCTTTTAAATCATCTACTTCTGCCTGAAATTGAGCCATTTTTGCATCCTGCGCTTCCAGTTTTGATGATACCTGTTCCAAAATTTCTGCCGAAATTTCACATATACGTGCCTCTTGCGCTTCCAATTGAGATGCCATATATGTATTTTGGTCTTCCAGTTGAGATGACACTTGCGACGTCATTTCTGAAATACGTACCTCCTGTGATTTCAGTTGGGATGCCATATATGTCTTCTGTTCTTCTAGCTGTGTTTCCATCTTGGATGTTATTCGTGTCTCTTGGGATTCCATCTGTGATGACATATACGTTTTCTATTCTTCCAATTGTGATGTTACTTGCGACGCCATTTCTGTTACTATCGATGTTTGAGCAGCTATTGCAGCCAATATCATGTTCAAGTCTGTGCTCGTAACTGTCTGCGATGTTTCGTTTTTCTCTTCAATCTTTGTTGTTGTCTCGTCCCCATCAGGATAAAAGACATACTCGTCCACATCAATTCCTTCCGCTTCCATTGCCTCTCGTAGCCGTGCCTGAAGTTCGAGTTTAACGCCGCTTGTATTCAATCCACGGCTCTCCAACTCCTTCTTCAGTTGCTGGATCTTCAATTCACTGAACTTTGCCATGTCCTTGTTGTCCTCCGGAATTTATTCAACAATTCCTCTTCTGACACCAATTGTAACGAATTTACTTGCAAATCCTCTTATTTGAAATCCTCTGCTAAGTTCGAATCACTAAACTGTTGAATAAATAACTCCAATTTGTAATAATGCAAAATGGCCTTTATTAAAGTACTTCACAATAACACTCAAACTGTGCAACGAATAGCTTGCTTAATAACCAAACTGATTGATAGCTCAAATGAAACTCTACTATTCAAAATAATACTGCTCTTGCTCGCCAGATAGCGGCTTAGTCGAAACTGCTTGACAACTGAAATCAAACTGAATTCCAGCGCCTCTACAAATGCCGCCTTTTATACTCTTTGATTTCAACCTTCGCATCTTCTAGGCGCTTTCAGAATCTACTAGTCCAGCAGCTCTCAAACTTCTCAGCTGTAATTACAATTGCACAATTTTATAGTTTTTCTCATTGCATACTTATAGGAGTATCTCAGATATATGCATGTGTTTGTGCATTGACTCTCCGCTGCTCGTATACGTATATGGTACATATGTGTAGACGCAATAATTGTTTCGTTTATGTAGATTATAATGATTGATCTATGGATGTGAATTCACGTCACTGCTTAGCATCGGCTTAGAGACGATAGAATCGCTCAGTGCTGCTAACATTCGTTACAATAAATTACATGGAATTTTTATTTATGTTTGTATGCATGTCACCGTACTGCCACCTTGTATGGTTCAGCCATGATGTTAAACGGAAGAGCTGTTTTGTTAACTTTACGGCGATCGTTGAGATATTCAGGTTCACAAGATATGATGATCTTGTGGAGCAGTGTAAGGTACTTTGATTTCAGCAGTTTATCGAATTGAATGGAGAAAATCTGATTGGCAAAAATGGATATGTGCTCGTACCGATTTACACTACATCTACACGTATCTGGCTATATTGTTGTAGAGGACATTGAGTTTACGATACAGACTATACTCGTAACACTTAGCATACAGTTCACATCTATACAACAGAGTGGGTAACATATACGTTTTAGCTAAATGTAGTTGGATTTTCACTGAGGTACAGTGTTGAGTAGTCCGAAGTGAGCGAAGCATGCCTTAGACCTTGCTTATTGCACTATAGATACGCTTATTTCATGTCAAGGTTCTGTTAAAAATCATTCCAAGATTCTTTGCCGTGTCTGCGAATTTTACGACTGATTTAATTAATTTTACTTCATACAATAATGGACCTAGAATGGAGCATTGAGAAACACCCTCGGAAAACGGTTGGTAATTTGATATATATTTCCCATTGCATACAGCTTGCCGTCGGTCGCTGGGATAAGAGTTTATTAAGTAAGAAGATTGTGGTTTACAGTGTCGAAAGCTTTGCAATGGTCCAGGGGTATACGAAAAGTAACAAGGATGTTGTTAAGGTTTAGCCTGATGTTATCAAATACTTTAAAAGATTAAAACAGTAGTACATCTTCTACCACTTCTAAATAAAGACTGATAACAACCTACCGGAGAGTTGGAAGTTAGAAATGAGTTCTGCTGGGTATGCATTATATGTTCAAGGACATTCGACAGGAAAGGCAGTATTGAGATGGGCTGTACTCACCGTTGGGTTTCTTTATTGGAATGACTGTCGTAACTTTCTAACAATCAGGGAACACAGACGTGGTCAAAATGGTGTTAAGTACATATGTATGTAACAACCAGTAAAATGTATTAAAAATGCACTTATTATGTAATTAAATAACTCAATCCTTTATTTTTATTACTTAATACTTATAAGGATCAGATCATATATATGTATATATAATTATATGCTCATATACAATATATAGCTTTTTTTGTGTTAATTTATTCATATTTTTGGTTTATGTTGAGAAATTTGAATACAATTACATCTATGAAATTCTTAATTGTTGCATTCAAGGTTATATTAAAATTGTTTCACACATATTTGTGTAATTATATTTGTTGATCTATAGTTTTCTTATTTTTTTCTAGGTTTGCCAAATGGATGAAATTATTTTTTTTATGATTTCTAAACTATAAAGAGATGTATAAGTACCCATATTTAGTCTGCATTGAGTTGTTTTCTAAATTTCTACATTAAAGGGTCCATAACAATGTTACTATTTCTGTAAAGCAGATTTTATAGGTATCTATACATCTTTCTATGGTTCAAGCGCTTTATTTGGTTTTGTGTTAAAGAAAAGTTCGTATTAAAATCTCGTATAAAAATACATACCTACAAATTGTTAGAAAATGTGCGAGCGTAGTACAGAAAATTATTGTAATTACTAATTCCTATTGAATACTAAGCTAATTTTCACACAAAAGTATTGAATTACGTAAACATATACAATTAAGGTATAAAATGTATGCATTTATGATTAATTGATATTTTAAAAATTTTAATTATGTTGTGGTATTATGACTGCGATTTTCAGGGCTCAGCACGTACTTTTTGGAGCATTGAACAATGCATACATATATATGAAAAATTTTTCTTTTAATTTTGAGTGCACGTTTACAAATTTTTTGAAAATGTATAATATGTAAATTTACTTGGAATATGCGAATCGAATGTTTTAATGAATGTTCGTTTGCGAATGAAGATGCTTTTGGAATTTTTTCAAAAATGTTGTTGATTGACTTCTATTTATCAAACACATTTCTGTGCTAATTAATTCTGTATTTGTTTTTTTCCTGTTTTGATGATAGTTAAGTTTTATCATTTTGTTATTTTTTTTCATTAATTAGTCATGTACATATTGTAGCGCCTGTAAGATTTAATTTCAATTTTATACTCTTACATTAAATTTAAATGAACTTTTTTTCTTTTTAACACTGCTATTGTTTTAGATTTTCAAATACAAAACAAAAAATAATGCAGTACCTTTAATATATATTTATATAATGTTAACTTATATCAAACCAAAAAAAGCACAAAAAAATGTCTACAACTCGCCAACTCGTTTACATTATTTTGCTATACATTTTTATTTTTCTTATTAGTTTAATATTTTTTTCAATATTGATTTCCTTTTGGAATATGGAATATTGTTTGACTAGCGGTACATTTTTGAAACTAAGCTGTTGTACCTTTAGTTGTTTATAAACATGTACTCTACTATATTTTTTATAAATTTTTATTTCCGATTTTTTTGATATACTGCAGTATTTTGACTATATCTTTTACAGTGTTAAGTATTTTATTTTTAGGTTAGGTTTTCTTTTGTATGCAAAATTCTTTTGGTGGGAGTAATCTGAGAACTTTACTATTATCATATTCTTATATTGTGTATTTTCAAGTATTCTATACTTTATGTAATCTTAGCACTTGCATCAAATATCTAAAAGTTTTGGAATAAAATATTACAATTAAAATGAAAGTAACAATACCACCCGATTTGTTTACTTTAATAATGCCCAGTTTTTTAGCGCATGTTAAACTGTCGCGAAATATAAACTAAATTTAAAATTCTATGTTGCTTGAAGTTTAATCTTGTACTTTAAAACTGGTCATAAGAAATAATATAAATAATTGCAAACTTTGCCAAAAATCCATTAACTCACGAAAGGGATTTTTAAAATGACCGTTCCGAAACGCCTAATAAACTAAATATAACGTCATAAAAGGAAAAATAATAGAACTTGAGGGTGCCATATTGAATGCTGCAAAATACCTGCGTTTTTAAATAATAAACTATACACTAAATTAGTTGTTAAATTATAACTTTTTTTTTTAATATTTATTGAATAGCCCTTAGCTCTGCTTCCTATCGTGTCCAGCACAATTTGCTGTTCATTATTGTGAAAATTATGTAACTAGGATATAAAAATTACTATCAACGTTCTTGTAGGCCTACTGTGTAGGACAATATAGCTTTAATTCCTCAAATATATTGCGAGCCAAAATTTATAAAAAAAAAAAACAAATTTGAAGAGATTTTGAACAAATAATTTTTTTACAAATCGAAAAGTTTCAAAGTTAAATTGTGCAATGTCTCTTCTTTTCTCAAGATATTAGTTGACCCGTCGATTTTTTTTTTGCTTTTTAATAATATCTCTAAATTCAGCATTGAATTTCTTTTACTTTTCGTATAGTTTTCACTGTTTTTGTGTGCTTCCAAATAAGATTAGTTTAGTTTTAAGGTTAATTTAGTTGCCAAAAATTTTTAGCAATTTAGTTGATTTTAGCTTCAAATAAATTAAATATTCTTAGTATAAAAATGACGTAAAAATTTTGTTTTGCCAATTATAAAAATAACTAGTATAAAAACATCTTAATATAAAAATGTTTGCATTAATTTTTTATGCTTTTTTGTGTTGCATTTTATTTCATAAACTTTTTAATTTATTTAAGTTAAATATGGGTTTTTGTTTCTTACGTATGTGTTTTTATTATAAGTGTTCACAAATTTTGTTTATTTTCATCGAAATGTGTTTTTTTGCTAATATGATATATTTGGTTAAGTTTGCCTTTTTTATACAAATATATGTATATATATAATTTATATTATGTATGTTAAATAGAAATGCGAATAAAAAATCTACAAATTTTACATGCTAATAGTAAAAATTTAAGTCATCTTAGTTTTTTTTTGCGTTTTTGTTTTGTTTTTATTTTATTAAAAAAGATACAAAAAAGAAACAAAAAATTTAACCCGCATTACTTTTATTTTTAAGGAAACATATATTTAAGATATCGATTTTGGAGGTTTTCTTTCCTGTTTTATGGTTTTTATGTATTGGTATTTCGTTTTATTTATTTTTTATTATTCTTGAAATAGTTGACAAAGAAACACACTTAGACTTTTGCACTAAAAAATCGTAAACAGATAATTCGTATTATAAAATTTTTTACTTGACTTAAGAACATACACACAAATTCATATGCAATTGTAAAAAATTATTTATTTGTCGCTTTACGTTAAAGGTTAAGTGTTAAACTCTAAATTTTTTCAAATTAGAAATTTTAC
Organism: Eurosta solidaginis; assembly: GCF_040869045.1. Taxonomy (NCBI): domain Eukaryota; kingdom Metazoa; phylum Arthropoda; class Insecta; order Diptera; family Tephritidae; genus Eurosta; species Eurosta solidaginis. The sequence continues at coordinate 242,166,519 of NC_090322.1, forward strand.
ATTTTTTTTTCAAATTCTTGACAACCATTTTAGGCATGCATATGTCTAATTTTATCCATAGGGTGTAACTATGTATTTAGGAATATGAAATTAATCAGAATCAAATAAAAAGTCTATTTCTGTATGTACAAACAAATAAAATAAAATAATAAGTAAACTTAGTTTAAAATTTTTTATTTTGCCCTTTTTTCGTAAACATTTTCATTAAAAGGTGGATACCAACCATAATGACCATCAAATTGTCAAGCATGCTACTAATGGATGTACGCCGCCTTCACCTGCTGGGTATTCTTGCTTATTTAACGAAGTAGGCGAGAAGAGAGCTTCACCATCTAAGTAGCAGAGAGCGCAACTTTTTTTGTGAAAAAATACTAAAATCTTAGTTAAATTGATAAAAATATATCTATAAAGAGCAGAAATTAAAGTATCTTACGCATTTAAAAAATCTAACTTTTCTTTGTATGTTTGAATTTTTATGTTCATACTTTTCATGTACAATTTCCACTTAAAAATGTATTGCAGCGTATAAAGCATATAGTAGGTATTATTTTTTTTTCTTAAGCATTTCTTTATTTTTTATTAAATTTAAATTTAAAGTTTGCGACTTAGATGTATGTAAGAGAACCAGGTACTTTAGAGCATTTTATAAACATACAAAAGAGGTACCGGAATGAAGTAATTTAAAATTTTTTTTTAATAATAATAGGCATTTATGCTAAATATAAAACATTTTTTTGTGTATTTTGATGTAATCGTGTGTGTTTACTTATATGGCATTAATTTTCTTACAATATATATATACTGCATATAGTATGTATTAAATTTTTTTGTTTATGCTATGAATCCTTTCAATTCGTCTAATTTTTATTATTGAGCGTATTTAATTTGTTTTCTTTTTTTAATACTCAGTAGATTTTTCTTCTTTTCTTCAAAAAGCAAACATTGACCGCGCTCTCCAGTTCGTACTTCGACGTGCCGTTACACAAATTTTCATGATTTTCTGTTTTGGAAAATTTCAAATTTACGTATATTCATACATCTACAAACTAATTTTTTTTTTTTCGTAACAAAGGCCGCTTCTATAACTAATTTCTTTCTATTAGGCCTAGTTTTTGAGAGCGAGTTTAAACTGCAGTTAAAGTTGACTACAGTTTAAGTCTGCCACTTTGAATGCTTTAGCTGAGATGAGCAGTATTATTTTGTTATCGGGCAAAGTGGCAAGTCGGTTTCAACTGGAGTTTTAACTGTCACTGAAAAACCAGGCATTAGTTCTTTATTCAATAAACAACTTTCTACTATACATATAGATACAAACATATGCACTTACATACAATTTATTTGCTGTAACAAAAATGTCTGTATAAGATAGAAGCAGATCAGTATAAAGCTTGGTGCAATATGAGAACGGAGAAAAAGCCTCTAAAAGCTATGCCTAACCATAGTACTTTCAGCTGCAGAGCTGTACTAAAAGGAGCATTTAATATTTCATATTTTTGGAAGTTTTGTTTTTAATTTTGAAAATCTTCTACTTAAGAGCTTTTAAAATTGTATAAAAAATTGGCTTGAAGCTAAAGCCTGCCAGTGAAAGCGCTAAGGACCACATGGTTTTCGTATTCTGAAATTTGTTGTACAAATATATTTGTGTATACGATAATAAAAACAAAATAATAGTAAAATAAATTCTATAAATAGAAACCTTCGATTCTTAAAATAAATCTGTAAAGAACTTTTAATAAAATATAAATGTATATTTTGTCTTGTTGTCATAGTGAATTATTTTATGAATGAAATTAAATAAAAAATCTTAGTTGTTGTTGCGGTTTTTTTACCGGTGTGTTAATGAATAAAACTCCTAAGCCAAACTTAACAAAACTATTTTGTAATATTACACAGCATTGTGGATGAAAAAAGTATGATATCTTATCCGTTAACTGCCTGACAGGATGTTCAATATGGCTACTTCTTAGCATTTTGGCAGCGTTTTGACAGGATGTTCAATATGGCGGCGCATAGGGCCGGCTATCTTCTGCGGGTGATATAAAGAGATACAGAGTGAGACAGCGATAGTCAATTAAAAATCAGATGAGCCATTCTATTTGTAATTTTGACGTCTATGCGGAAGTTATCACACTTGTTTTATCCACAATGTTACACAGCTTAGGGGTCAAAAGAAAAAAAAAGGACGTGTGGCACTCGGGGACTGCCACGGTAAAGCTATTGCATATTATCAACTTATGCAATTATAATATTTATGCAACATTTTGTTTTCTTTGATATTAATTCAAGTTTTTTCTTTGATATTAATTCAAGTTACACTTTTTAAGCGTGGTGACCGATAAGAAAACAAATTTTTTACTTTTATTGAATAAATCTAGCGTGCAGTTCATCTGGCATCTGGCGGTTACCAGTGCCATCTACAGCGCAGTAGTGAAGATAAATTTACACCAAAGGCAACAACCAATATTCGCATAAATAGATGCAATTTTATGTAATCAGCCTGTTGCTAACACCGAAACTTTTTCGAACCTTTTTTGACAAATATCCGTTACGGTTTTTATTGATTTAGTCGCAAATCCCGCGATAAAATCTATGCAATAGCTTAATAACAAACGGTTGCTTCTTATCCTTGAAAATGGTGCGGAAATTATCTTTGCAAAGCTTTTGATTTTTGTTGTTTTTTTGAAGAAAATATACAGCTTTTCTGTACGCTCCGATTAGCGCTCGAGAATGTTGGAAGTATGTCGTGGCGAAATAAAACCCTTAATGTTTATTTTTATGTTTGCAAATTTTAAATGGTCTAAATGCCATGCGATTTTCAAACGAACTTTTATCGCATACAACAAATTTTTTTAGACGACTTTGACTTTGGTGAAATGCCTCAAATATGCAGCAGGTAATAAGTTCGTGCATACATTTTTAAAATCCCTTTTACAAGATTTTTTAACGCTTTAAATATTTTAAAGTTTCAATCGAAGTTTAATTTCTTAAAGCACTCAAAACACCTCTAATAATAGATAAAATATGCTTTAAATCCAAAGAGCAGCTTGAAATATTTTTAATAATTACAATTAAATCTTTCTCAAGGTTCTCTAAAAACAATTTTAAAAAATCCTTTAAAAGCAGTTTAGGTAAGCTTTCAAAAAAAAGGAAAAAACATGAAACACATACTGTGACGAATATTAGTATCACTAATTGATACTCACATCACTAAGCGGTTATTAAATAAAGGCACAACAACAATAAAGCAAGCTGCCACTCTGGGTGCGTAAACAAATCAATCATCATTTGCACACATATGTACATACAAGGCAATGAAGAGATACTCGCAAGCACATGTAATCATCAGCTGAAGTAGTATTCACATATACACACGCATATGGCTATGCGAGAGACTACAAACTACAAATATACATGTACATATATGGCTGGTGACTAAGCATGAAGTTCGCGAAGTTACTAGACCTTAGGAGAAATATGCGGACAAGGCAACAGAGAGTATAAAAGCAGAGCAAGCTGAGTAGTGCAGTAAGCAGTTTGATTTAAACACGAAATTAGTTGTGAAGTAAGAGTTATTGTGAAATACACTCAAAGTAGTCTAATAAAGACCATTTTGAATTATTAAATATTGGAGTTATTTATTCAACAGTCTAGCGATTCGAACATTAGCAGAAGGTTGTAAATAGGCGGAATTTCACTAAATTCATTTCAATACATATTATTAGGGGGTTGTATAAATGATAAGAGAAATCCTCTGAAAAGCTCTCCAAAAAAGCTCACCCAACAGATCTTGTACAAGCTTTATAAATAAGTGCGATTCTGATATGATTTATATGAACACTGAATATTTTCTCATACAACAAGCTGTTTCTACAACTTTGAGCACCGAACTTCGGTGTAATCTTTATTGCCCTGATCTAGATTTAAGCCACTCTACTTCATTTTTTTGTTAATGACTGTGCGTGCAAATGAATAGAAATCGTAAGCATTTATAGTTCTTAGCTGCCTAATAGCTTATGAATTCGTTATAAAATGCATGTACGAGTATGTATGAAATGAATAGTGCACTTTTAGGCACATAGCACAATTAGCTGGTTCTGCTTTATAAAGGGTGTTGCATACGGTTGATGAATTTTTTTTATTCAAAATCTTAAGTATCGGTTTTCTAGGTGTGTATTTCTGGGATATAAAACGTATATAATATTGTAATAATATACGTATTTTTGCATACACATACATATATATTAAGCGTAACAAGGTATTAGGTTTCTTTATATGTACATAAATGTATATGGTATAAAAGGAAAATGGAACGCTTTGAAAACATTCAGAAGTGTTTAAGTGTAAAGTAATTGTATATACTTTTGAAAACTTTCAAGATTTTGCGAATAATTTATAATTATTTTTTATTTCCTTTAAAGTTTTGCCCTATAAACTACATACATTTAGTCATGCAAAAATTTGTGTAGGTACAGTCGCACCTAACAATATTGATTCATTCAATTCATAATAATATAGCTATCATTTATTATTTGCTATTATTTTTATTTACAATTTTTAATTTTTGTATACTCCTACAATATAACGAGTACAAATATTATGAAATATTATTGTTTTTACTGATATGCAAGATTTATTTATAATTTCATGTCTTAATTTTTTACAGTGTTAATTGTTTTCTTTTGCGTATATGTGTATTTTTGTTGCTATCAAAACATATGCCATAAAATATTATTTTTTTGTTTGTGTGTTTGTTCTTGTATTTATATATATATATGAATACGAAATTTAAATTTATTTTTACAATTTATTTTGTGGTTTTAACATTAAAATTTTCTTCATCATCTTTGCGCTGCTTTTTCGTTTGCGCACTATTGTAATTTGCTCTTTTTACAGTTAGTTTCTAATACTTGCTGGTAGACAATGTATAGTTTCAATTTTTGAGTAGAGATTGTTTATTTCTATGCATGAGTTTTGCTAACATTCAGTAAAGTTATAAAATTAAAAAAATATTTTTTTGTTTAGTTGCTTTTCTCCTTAATAGGCTCGTTAGAATTTAAGCTGCTAATTGTTGCATTCCTTCTCGTGTTTTCCCTCCATTTTTTGCTTTAGCAACTATTGGGAGCGTTTAAAAATGTTGTATTTAAAAAGTACCCATGTAGATCCTTTTTGTTTTTTTTTGAACGCTGTGCACCAAAAAATGATATAAAATCTAATGTACAAAATCTTATTTGAACATTTGGATGTATCGAGCTATTCTAACAGAAAGGACTAAACTTACATTTTTAAAAGGACGTAACTAAGCGGCTATATTAAATAAAGTCGTATCTCAGGAATCAAGTTAACAGTTTGTAGCTGAAAAAAAATTGTTTATTGACAAGAGTAATAATGCATTTAGTTTCTTTTCGAAATACATAAAGAGCTTAAAACGGAAAAGTATAAAATATATGTATGTATATATTCCCCACAATATAGTTTATCGATTTTCAGTTACGAGATAAGGCCTTATTAGCAAAAAGATCGACCGAGTTTTTATTTTTTAAGAATAATTAGAGTTACGGTCCTTCTATAAAGATCAAATAACATTATAGAAAACGTTTTTAAAATTTAGAAAACGGGTGCAAAATCATAACATTCACGATCGAATGACTCGTCACGTAAAAATATGGTTTTCGGATTATAAAATATGTGATCGTACTACTTAATACGTACTCCGCATGTTGGTATACGTGAACAAGTAGCTGAACGTAATCGTTGAATTGATTATTATTTGGTAGCTTTTACAAAAAACGACACCTTCATATATGTTTATTATGACTTTGACATATGTTCAAACGAGCAATGCATTCAAAAGGAATTGACCTTCTTATGCTGTAATTCCATTCAACTTATACCCACTTTTCAAATCAGTTTGGACCCTTTTCAGAGTAAAACTATTATCATTTATGAATCTTAAACGAACGATTTTAAAGACGTATTTCTAAAATATGTGAGTTTTTCTCGACAAATTTCTCAGTTGTATCTCTGATAAATTGCGAATGTTTTTCAGCTACCCACATAGCATTTCATGCCATATACAAGCCTTCTGTCCATCTAGCATAATCATAAATGCTCTAATTTTCCGATCATAAAATACTCTTTCGTCGGCAAAATATCTTGGTCGGCTTTTTAGTCTTCTTCAAGACGTATTTATAATAATTTGAGATCGCGGTCCTTATTTTGTTATTGAATTCATTTTCGAGTCTTTATAATTAGTTTATAGTCATCTTCGAGTCTTTTTTATGACCAATTTGAGATCGCTGTTTATTGTTACTGTTACTGTATTTTTAACACTCTGCTCTGAGAGAGTACGTGTTCCTTATTCGGGGTTTCTTTTAATCGCGGCAATGACTAATCACTTTTAAGAAATCAAACTGTTCAAAAAAGATTCAGGAAGGCAATTTTTTAAAAAATCTTTTAGCTTAGCTCGACTAATTTGTGCATCTAAAGCTTTATAGATACATATTAAGAACAAAAGAGATTTTGTGAGTTATCGATTTTATATCATAGTTGTTGCACAGTGTGTCAGAGAGTTTCCATACACTTTTTACTTTGCACTTTGACGTTGTTATCTAGCAGAAAATATCAATTTTACTGCTTAAGACGCTGATCTTAACTTGATATATTACATGTCCTTCATATTTCGAAATTATTTTTAAATCAGTTTTGTTTTTTTAACGAAATTGGCAGCACAAAATTCGTAACAAAAATATTTGCAAAAGTTTACACGTTCATGTTTATTTTAGGCTCACTACAAATGCCAAATAATTTTTTTTATTTATATTTTCGCTTATAAAAATATGAAAAATTACTGAAATAAATTCATTCGATTTGTTGTATTTCTAATTAGCATTTTGTCTATGCTAATATTGTTTAATAATTTTATATATGTATGTCGTAAGTAGTTCGAAGTGATTGTGTATTTATTTTTGAAAATTTGCACATATCCGGTTTGCTTCTTGTTTTAGTTTTTTTTTAATGAAATACTTATTTTGTTTTTCTAATTTAGTTTTATTACAAAAGTATAAAAATTATGACAAGAATAAAAAAATCACTACAACAATAGATATATATTATGTATGTATTTTTTTAGGTATATGCATATATATATTTACATATAATTTTTAAATTTTATAACTTTTAAACTTATTGGTATTCATTTTTTTATTCACTTCTATTTTACGCTAACTTGCTGTACAAACATATTTTCATGCATATCATATAGTTATGTAATTTTGTGTATAAATACAATTTGTTGCTACATTATTTTGCATTTTATTTCTTTTTTTTTCCATCATGCTCTGTACAATTAAATTAATTCTTTTTTTCTAATTTTTTCTTTAGCAAAATTTTTGGTAAGGTACGTAAAGTGTTATTATTTGTTAAACCATGTTTTTTCTGTTATCAAAATTCACATAAAACTACCATTTGAATATTGCCTCCATATTTTTTATTGAAATTTTAAATACTTTTTACTATACATTTATATTTTAATAAACCAAAAGTAAGTATAGTTTTTGTTTTTATAAAGGTAATAATTAAAACATTTTCATGTGAATAAAACTCGGTTTCCATTTATTTTTGAAACACCATGTACTTGAGTGTATGCAAGCCTAGATACCTAGCTTCACTTCGCAACACCGCACTGCGCCTAAATTTATGCAATATTTTACTTGATTGGTGAATAACGCGTTAAGGGTGGCCAGATGATAAAAAAAGTGAGACTATAATTTAAATAAAAGGTTAAAAATGCTCTGAAGCTAAAAATAAACTCTTGTTTCAAAACATACTCGACACATTTACCTGTAATATAAATAAATTTATCTAACGCAACTTTCTTAGAATCAACACTTTCGGCAGTAATAGATGAAAGTAGATTACTATTAGCCACTTTTTCAACTGTCAGCTTCCGAAAATACGACTTTATTGATGATGTCGCTGAGATACGATTTTCATAACAGAGATACGACCTTTCTATTAGTATAGGTCAATTTTTACAAGAGTAGCTAGAGCCTAGTATTTTAGTCGTTGTCATAAGCATGATTTTGTGAGCTGAAGGATAAACCGCTGGTTCACATTCTCTGCGAATGCGTTGCTCTGATGTCGCAGAGACTCTCATATCTAGGAGGCATGACGCCTAAAACCTGAAGAGGTACTTAAATACAATAAAAGCCTCCATATACAGTAATAGGCTGAAACATCAAGAACAATCAATTTAAATAAAGGCCACAGTGCATCGAGGCCTAATAACTATAATAATAATAAAAAGCTTTATCATAACTGTTAAATCTATGTTGATGCATATTCTAAAACTTTCGGATATTCCTATTATAATTGCAACATTATATTTATTAAAAATAGCGAACAAGATTTATGACTGCAAAAAAAGTTGCAAATCTTATCTTGGCTCATAATGACATCGTGAAAAGATGAAATGCATAAAGTCTACAGTGCCGTATACGATTAAACGACACAATAGTTTTTTATCTTTAGAAAGAAAACATAAAAGTGGCAGAAAAAGGGTTATTTAATTCGAGTTCAAGGCCTATAACATTAATTTTTGTCATAGTTGTTGTTTTTTAAATTTTAATAAAATAATTAATTAAAATTAAAGATGTAGGTAATGTTATCTCTCTTTCATAGAAATCCTGGACTTTCGGAAAGAAATGTTAAGTAAATATGCCAACATCATATCTCTAAAAATTACGCGAAATAACATGATATCGTCTTTATAAGGATGTTGATGTAACTGACCCATTTATAAGTACTGATATTATTACACAAGAAATTTACGTCAAAGAATGCCTGAAAAAATGGTTTACCTCTAATAGTAACTTTTATAACAGAAAAACCCAATGTCACAAATCCTGCCAATCGAAACCTACTGGGCCATTAAGAAAGCCAATATCCTTTAAGCACAAAAAGCTGTAGGAAACAAACCATAGTTTAAATGTAAGGGTTGGTGACATAGTTCAAGTTTACACAATCTTATTAACCCGTTTACATTACCCAATTTTTTTAATTACTTGAATTTAAAAAAGCACTACAATTTATAAAAATATTTTATTACGCCAATCAAAAATGCCATAAACTAAATTTTTTCTGTATTTAATTAGTGAGATATGCTCAAATTGCTTTATAACATTTTTTTCGCAAAAGAAGCTGGAAACGTTGCTAGTTAGGTTTTTCAAAAGTTGGCTGCATACCATCTTTGTGGTATGCAACTATCGCATGCTCGTTTACACCATTCAATTCTCAGATCAATGGAAAATCGAGTAATGTTAGCTGCTTTTAAATGGCCGAAAGTCTCTAAGAAAATTACCAGAGTTACCAGTTTCGTGCATGTGCTTTGAAACTAGCGACACACGGCATCGCATCGATGAGCCTCAGTCGTATATAAAAATAGTTGAAAAGTAATCAAAAATATTTTATTTTTTATCTGCCTTCCCCTTCTGATCTCTCTAAATTTCCAAAATCATACATTTGCTCTTATTTTTACAGTTCCTCTTTTCAAAATTAAAAAAAATCCATAAATGTCAATGTGCCCGTGAATAGTAATGATAAAGACAAAAAAATTTCAATAGTAAGTGTTCACAAAAACACAAGAGCTTCAACCGATAAGCTCACATCTCAAATTTTATAGAACAATAGTTCCTCATTTTGGCAGAATTCAGCGGAGGCGGTAGCACTGGACACAACCCATGCATTTCACAGAGCATCTTTTAGGCGCAGTATTATTTATTCATTGATATATACATCAAACAAACTAGGGTGCGGTATACATATGTACTCGTATGTGCGTTTCCTTAAAATAATATTTCTTGGGTATAATTTGTGTGGGGCATGGGTATTTCGATTTTTTTTTGGGTTTGTAGGTACCAAATATTTACACAATTACAAATTATTATGAATATACAAAGCGTAGTTAACCTTTTAAAACTATTCCAACTTGAAATTTATTTAACTTTTTTTTTTTATTAAAATTTTTGTTTTATAAAAAACGTGTCTATGTACAAAAATTGTGTCATTGTCGATATAAACAACGACAACGCTAGCACATTTGATTCATTTTATTTGTTTGCTATACACATATCTATATAAACTATATTAGTTATTAATACTTTTATTATTTGATACATTTTTTTTACAATTTTTAGATTAACTATTGGAAAGGCGTTGAAATTGCGAAAGAAATTATATTATTTATAGGACTAGTATTTCTTCCATCCAAAAACACAAAAAACGCATAAGTGTGGATGTAATAAAATTTAATAAATCATCGTAACAGAGCTCACACAACAAACGTGTTTTCTAATTTTCAACGTTGTAGAAAATTTATTGTAGTAAAAGTTCAGTATCAACCATTTAGAGATTTTAAATATTTGGCAATAATTTTTTTTCACATTTTGATATTTTTGTAGAGAAAATGTAACAGAAGTTTGTTTGAAAGACACTTTTCAAGGTGGTTAATTTTTCAAGGTCATTTATTGTAATACAGTTTAAATATAACACGCATTTTCTATAGAAACAACATGAACTCACCACAAGAGTTTTTCGCTTTTGGAATATTTTAAGGTTAGGACAGGATCGAACGAATTGTCTTTTAGTAACATTGATTTATGGATATATAAAAAATTAATAATTAAAAAATTTAAAGTTATTATTTAAGATTATTTCACGAAATTTTAGTATTCACTTGGATATGAAGGTTAAGTCACAACACCAATTTAAATAATATGAATTCTTAAATTCTAATGTTGTAAAGTCGGCTAGGTAATATTTGGTAAGGCTTACGTGTATTAACGCATGCAATTTAGGCTTATTTATAATGTTTAATTTATTGATAATGTTTTATAGTTTATGTATTTTGATACAATTCCGAATTAGGTTTTTTAGCCCAGAGTTATGTTAAAAGGTCGCCTGTCTTGTCAAATGTGACAAATGTGGACAGGTGAGAACACTTCGAACCTCCTAATGAAGGAATAAAGATGCAAAGAAAAATAAAGGAAAAATCTAGTTCATGTACCAAAAAAACAAAACACTAAAAATATAACGAAAAGATATAAATTTTTTTATTCAACCCATTACTTAAAAACGTTGGAAAAATATTGATATTTATTATTAACAACTCTTCAAAACTTGCCTACCCGATGAAGCAGACCTACGAATGACAATGTACTTCAACTAAGGCATAGGCATCGCAAACGCTTTAGAAATAAGAGGAAAATTGCACGGCACGCACCACTTTCAGCTAAGATTGATATTTCCCTTTTAAGAAACTCGTCGAAACTTTCATTGACGACTGGTGGTATATCTGACAGCTGGTGGCGCATGATGCTGCTTAAAACATCGTATGCGTCGGGTATGTATCAGCTATAACATGCTATCTACCCCAAATAGTTCTTGTAGGGTATAAATAACAAATGTTTATGATCAGCAGAGTTGCCATCGGTTACTCTCCCAATACTCTCAAATTTTGGGAATTAACTCAGAGGCTTATTATATATTGCGGCCACCGTGGTGTGATGGTAGCGTGCTCCGCCTATCACACCGTATGCCCTGGGTTCAAACCCTGGGCAAAGCAACATCAAACATTTTAGAAATAAGGTTTTTCAATTAGAAAAAAATTTTTCTAAGCGGGGTCGCCCCTCGGCAGTGTTTGGCAAGCGCTCCGGGTGTATTTCTGCCATGAAAAGCTCTCAGTGAAAACTCATCTGCCTTGCAGATGCCGTTCGGAGTCGGCATAAAATCATGTAGGTCCCGTACGGCCAATTTGTAGGGAAAATCAAGAGAAGCACGACGCAAATTGGAAGAGAAGCTCAGCCTTAGATCTCTTCTGAGGTTATCGCGCCTTACATTTTTTTATTTATTTTATTTATTATATATTGATTCCGCATCATCTGCTTAGTACATTTTATGGTGGTGCAGGGATATCGATATTTGCGAGTAGTATTGCGAATACAAGAAAAAAAGCCAAACAGCATATTTTCGCTTACACTTTTTCCTTGGACTTAATTGGACGCGAATCTTAAGATAGCATGGTGAAAACGAAAGTTTCGATAACTTATAGAAAACGGCCCTTAGATAAGTTGCAGATCGTTTTGGGAATAACCATTCATAAGAAATAACTGTAATTCGTCAATATTAATGATGGACTTATGTACGTCAATCGGTAGCAAAGGACCGAAAGGAAATTAATGACAGATATTATAGAAAAGCAACGTCGCATGTTATTATTTTTCAGGTATTGACCAACTATACCACTCTGATCAAAAATCTGTAGTGAGAGTACTAAAAGCTGGTTACCTTACTACAATTGGTATTGAATTAATTTGGTGGTAAATTTGACTAATCCTTAAGTTCAAAGTCATAACGTAACCATATATATTGTCATCTAAAATTGAAGTGAGTTATGCTTTTTCAGTTTTAATGTACACCAAATTTTGTCACGACCTTCCTTAAAAAGACCATCGAAATCAACGAAATAAAAAAAAAACATCTTACGCTTTTACCAACCAACTCGAAATAAATAGAAATAAAAAAGTCTTTGATTTTGTTTTTTGTTTTTTAAGTTTATGTAACGTGGAAACATTTTTATTATAATATATATTTTCAATAAAAAAGATTCAGAATTTATAATCACTACAAACATTGTTGTTGTTGTTTTTTGTTTTGTATAAAAAGTATAAAAAATGGTAAATTTTAAAAATAAAAAACGAATATTATATGTATATATGCTGCAATGTACTAGCAAAAAAGATAACTTTCTTACAAAATATACAACGCTCATTTAGATAAACATCAATAATTTGTTGTTTTTGCTTTGGTCTGCCCTTTTTTATCTAAGTATACAAATGTGTCGTAATTTTTTGTGTTTTCACATTTTGCTTTCAAAAATTATATGTGTATGTTTTGTCTATATATACATATTTCATAGGCATAAAAAATTTTTATATAATAGTAATATTGCAATAAAAAAACAGTAACAAATTTCAATTGAATTAGAAAAATTATTAATAGCTTTATAAACATTTCGTACATATAAGCATTTACTATACTAATTTAATTAATTAAAAAAAAAAAAAATATATATATATATATATATGTATATATGTATATATTTATTATAAATAAAACTAAAAAATATATGTATATAGAATTATCTACAAACAAACTAAACTAAAGTAGTTTTAGGAGATACATAAATTTTGTGTATGTATATAAAATTATTGCACACTTAAATAATCTAAAGACTTAGTTAGATGACACGCATGCACCGAAATATGTCACATGATCTTACATAGGGTTAAGAAAAATCTTCATAGGGTTAACAGTTACTGTCGCTGCTGCACGATAAGCGCTCTGTAAGAGTGGTGTAGGGTCACCGTTGCGCACAGATTATTTTTTGTTGTTTCGCTTCTTTTTCCATTTTTAGCAAAACTGTAATCATTGACATTTCTTGGTTAAAAACGTGAAGGTTTTGTTGAATATTTCTGAAGAATGCCTTCTAGTGACCTATGTTAATCGGTAGCAGTTTACCATGTTAACAAATTTGTTCAATATGGTAATATTTTTTTTTTATAATAACATTTTTCAAGCATATGAAAATATATTCAACTCTCATTGACAAAAATTTCTATTCCGAGGTACTTTTCTTTCTATTCACACAGGTCTTAAATAATATTTTGGTGCGATTCCTTCCTAACTGTTTTCACCATTTGTTTTTGTTCACCACTGCTTTTATTGTGACTGCACTGTACAGTGTACGAAATTTAAGCTTGCGTCAGGTTATAAACATAACCATTAGGGTGTGCCTTATGTTGAAAATACAAATTTACTACTTATTAGTTTTACTTGACTTACTTATATTAACCCCTTATGCAACTTTAACCCATGATGTATCTTGCGTGACTGTTGTGGACACAGCGCTGCTTTGTTGGCAGAGGATACAAAAATTCATATCTAGAATATTTTTTCAGTAGCAGTATTAACTAAACGGGAAGTAGTCAAACAAAAAAGTTTTGATTTTTGTTGCTAAGCTTGAAAATTTTTATTTAATTAAATTATACTGATGATCACGATATAAAGATAAGTCAATCTGTTATTGCTGTACTCGTATTTACGAGAAAAGCATTCCCCGAGGGTGTAGAATAGAACGCTTAAACTGACAGTATTTTGCTGCTCTGATATTTTGTTCCAAAAAACTCTTTTTTGGTCCTTTTCACCTCTATAAGTGAAATATTGCATTTTTGTTATATTGTTGTCAAACAAATGATAAGCGAAATGCCATTTGAGAAAACCAAGCTATGTATACAAGAAGAGATTGAAAACCACTTAAGGAATCTATTTAGGAAAAATGGTTTAGTAGTGCCCGGGATTTTAAATCACTGCCAAAAAATAAGGCGATTTTTCGTGCTTCTACAACTGAAAGTTCTGAAAACAGTCTAAATCTTAAATTTGAATTTGGTAATAAAACCATTTCTAATTTTATTCACCACTAATGGTGAATATAAATGAATTTATGATCAATTTGGAGGGCTGGAAAAGGTAAAGCTTTTTAACTCTCTTAATATTTTATTGCTTTGAAATCGCAGCTTAAAGATTTTGTAGTTCTTTGGTGAATTATTTGCTGTCAAAAAAAAACTGTCACATAATTTCACCACTTTTATTATACATATTCAATACCAACCAAACACAAAGTTGATGTCAACAAAGGCATTGCGCATTCAATTCGTTTTACCAATTCATAAACGACAGTATTATTTCTGTCACTAATTACAATCACATTAGGGGTGTTTATTTTTATTTGGCAGCTTTTAAATTTTACAGCGCGAGTTAATGTTGCATCTAGGGGCTAGTATTTATTGTTTGATTATCAAAATATTAAGCTAATTAACATAAGACTAGAGTGTTTTAAACGAAAAAAAAAGAAAAAACGAAGCATGGAAATAAGGCTCACTCTAGTAAATATTCTAAAATATGCATTGCATAACGTAAACACTTTTCGCTTCTGCTCTTCAATTGTACCCATTGTCTAGCAATAATAGTAACAGTATTAATAACAATAATTTTATGTAGCAGTAAGTAGTTATATGTATATTATCTAATATATGTACATATGTATTTAATTATATAAAAAAAAACATTTAACATTTTCGTTTGTAATACAACATTTGAATATGTACTAGAAAAATGTTTGTGTAGGGTATAAAAACAGCAAAACGATTTTCACTTTTTGTCTAATTTTAAAAACTTATACATATATAATATATTTATGCAAGTGATGGTAGCTTATATATACATTTTTATTTATACAATTCGGCCACAATTTTTATAATATTCATTTTTCCTATGTTGCTTCTCCATCTACCAATTTCACCTTAATTTTTTGTAAATTTTTTCTCTTTCTTCTGGTTTCTTTTACTCACATTGTTTTTCGTTATTTTCCTTTTCTTGTTTCTTTATATTCATTCTTATTTACAACATTTTTCTTAACTCTTACATCTAGTTAGTAAAAAAAAGATTAAATTTTTTTACATATGCTGATAGCGGTAGTTTTTGTTTTTATTTTTCTAAAATTTTCTCTAAAAAGAATAGCTCAGTTTTTACTTTTTCCTTGCATTTTCTTGATTCGTCCAAATACATTCACATATAATTGTACGGATAGATTTACAAAACTTATGTTCTTAGTTAGGGTGGTTCGAAATGATTCTTTTTTTAAATATTCTTAAACTGACATTTGGGTACAAGAAACCTGAAAATATAAAATTTCTAAAGATACAAATTTAATTGACTTAAGTCATATGAATTAATCCTAAAATAACCAAAACAATTTAGAAAAATTAAATACATAATTAAAAAAAAAGATTTGAAAGAAATTGTGATTGTTGTTAAAAAAATTATAAATTAATAAAAATTAAGTTTTTAGAAATAATCATATTAATAACAATAATCCAATGATTGAACATAACCAAAAACAATTTACTGTCTAACTTTTTACTTAAAAATATTTTTGTTGCTTTTCAAGTCAAATTTAAACTTTTAATCAATTTTGTGGAGACCATTGAGCAGATATTTGAAAAACAATCAAAAATGTTCAAATAATTTTAAATAATCACATTATGAAAAGTAATGCGCCAATATTCAGCGATTAACGCCAAAATAAACAAAAATGTTGAAAGAATTTAATACAATCATATTCAGCTCAATCCTAAATATTCCCTCGGAATTTTGTTCTCGCAGATTTTTTATTCCCGCGGAAAAATTCCTCCAATTCTTTTCTCATAGGGAGAACAATAATTGGGGAATAGGAATTTCAAATGTTCGAAGTCAGCTGTTTTGTCAATTGAAATTTCGTTGCGCATCTTTTGCTTTGTTTAAAAAATAGAAAATTTAATTATTGTTGCGAATTTGTTTGAAATTAAGAAATAAAATATAAACAATGCACATTATTGCATTTCATATGGTATTCACTGAAATGAGTAATGAATTGGTGCCACAGCAACATCAACAGCGGAGCATAAGAAGAAGAAGACGGCGGGATAACACAAATCCGCCGGAGTTGCCTGCTTTCATTCAGCAAAGCAATTTTCAGGCGGACAAGTCGCGTTCGCCTTTCGCCATATGCCAAAATCCATTTAAGCCTTCTTTAAAAATCCTTGCGTAATTTCTGGATGGCTCCATCAAATATACCAAGAGCTCTTCCGTTGCTTATGATATATGTACTTTCGACTTAAAATAAAGAATATTGTGGTTGTTGTTGTTGTTGCTGTATTAACAGTGAGAATATTGTGGTAGAATGTACATACATTTTTTAGCACAAATTTGTACAAAAAAGTGTTCTTTCTTAAAAGAACCATTTTCCTTTAACTATTTTCATGCATTCCCTTTAATTTAATAAGTGCAAAAACTCGTATGAAATGGCAGAGAAATCTTCTTCTCCCTCACATTCATAATACCCACTTTTATCCAATAACCGGTTTCCGCTTTTACGAACATTGTTCAGAATAGGAGGAAAGGGAGAAGTGAAAAAACTCACAAGGCATTTTTATTAAGAATACGAGGAATGGGAGAAGGAAAAAGCTCGCACGGAATTCTTGTTTAGAATTGGGCTGGTTATAAATAGGAAATAGTCATAGATAATTTATTATTCAAGTACTAATAACAAATTTAGAAATATTATATAATTGGAAATAAAAATAACACTGAAAATAATCAAATAATAGGATATATTCAAAAAAGGTTTTTCCTTAACATTGGAAACAGATGGCCAACAAAACATTGTTTTCATTTGTTAATTAAGTCTTGAAGTATTCTAGATTTTTATTTGAATTATTATTTGTTTTATTCAATACTTTTGATAATCAATCAGTAAGCATTTAAAAAATAATCAAAACTACTTAAGTAATTTAAAACAATCATGTAATAAAAAATTATCGCAGTATTTAAAACAGCAAAAAAAAAATAATTGAAAAAAAGTCAATTAAATAAACAAGAATTAAATTAACTAATTGAAAATAAGTTGAGATTAATAAAAAATTAAAACAATAAATAAATAAATAATTAATAAATGTAGAAAACTCAATTAATCAAACAGTAAAATAAAAACTTATTGAAACTAAGGGTGTATTCAATCAAATAATCAATTAATTATTTAATATTTCTGCAAAATATTAAATTAAATATCACTTAGAAGATACAAAATAACTGCAGGTGCGAATGTTTATGTTATGTTTTTAAAAAGAATAAAAAGGAGTGGATAACAAACAGAAAATCTTGTCAATAATAAATAATCAATTTAGATTATAAAATTAAAAAACAATTTAATTAAGAAGATGAAAAATTATAACGAATAAAAACTAAAGTAGTTTTAAAAGACTTAGTCGCATGATTAATAATCTGAATCCTTAAGCTACAAAATAATTGCAATTACTCATTTATAAAAAAATCAATTTCTTCGCTAACTAATCATTTAGAGTTCAAAGCATTGATTTGTACCTAAAACAAACAACCAGCTATCAAGAGTTTTTTTGTAAACATTAGTTAAATTAACTGGTCTGCGTAGAATTTGAAAAAAATCATGCAGCGAAAATTATTGTTTCAATGTCATTTTTACAAAATCTTAGAACTACAACAATCCTAATGTACATATTTATATTTTGTATCCAAATAAAACTTTAAAAATATTTTAATGAAAGTTTTTTCAACCACCCTAATACATAGCAAAGTTTAGCATTGCTACATATAGGCTAAACACATATGTATGTTGATCCTTTTACCGCTTATGTACCTACGCTCTTTTCTATTTCTATTTGTTTTTCTTAAAATTGAATGCAGGTCTTTTACATGAAAGGATTAATTTTTCAACATGTATGTATTTAGATGACTTGATGTGTGGAATATTTATTATTTCCTTAACTTCACCACTTCTTTTCTTTATTTTAATTGTGATAGTTCTATATCTTCTTAACTTACAAATAATTCTACAAAAATAAGCATTAAAAATATTTGTTTTTACTTTTTTACTACACCTTCAAACTCTACTTCATAGATTAGCATAATTTTGCTCCCTCCCTAATGTATAACTCTTTTGCCATACATCGCTCTCTGTTGCTTAATGTACTGTTACGCGCTGAATTTTTTTTAAAACTCGCCCTCTTAAAAAGTCATTTTAATTGGCCACCAACAATTGCTGATAAGGTCCAGTGGCATTGGAATAGAATGAATTTAGGCCATCAATTAATTTAGAGTTATTTGATTCTTGTTGTTGTTGATTATTGCTATTGGCAGCAGCTGCAGCGGCAGCACTAGCAGCTACAGCAGCAGCTGCCGCCGCTAATGGTGATGGACTGATAGCATTTTGTGTTGTTGCATTGCTATTAACGTTAGAGACGGCAGCATTATTGGCTGTGTTTGTGGTTTCGTTGGCAGCGTTGTGGCTGCTGCTGCCATTCGTTATAGTTAAAGTTATAACATTATTGCTATTGTTATTGCCTTTGTTAGTCTGATTATCTGTGCTAATGATTTTATCACCGCCAATAATACCATTTTTCAAGTTGCCATTTGCTTGTTGTTGCTGCTGCTGATGCGCTGTCATTGGTGAGCCGGCCACGATACCATGTGGTGTAACCAATTGTGATTGCTGTTGATGTTGTTGTTGGTGTTGTTGATGTTGACGCTGGTGCTGATGAGCGGCAGCTGCAGCAGCGGCGGCGGCAGTTTGTTGCAAATGCTGATTACCGCCACCTAAACCATAGAAGCCATGTGGATCTAAATAGTTATTAAATTTACCATGTCCACCATTGACCGCTGCGGCTGATGCTGCATTGGTTGGACCACCACCATTGCCATAGAGTCCGCCGTTTTCAGCACCATGAAAATGCGTATCAAAGACATTTCGATGTCCATTGAATTGTGGATACATGCCCATTGTGGCCATATTGGGGAAGTAGAAGGGATCACCATTTGAAGCGCCATTTTGTCCCAAACCCAATGATAGGGGATTTGGTGAGAGTGAACGTGCGGGCGAAACGGGTCCAATTGGTCCGAAATGATTGGGTGGTTGCGTTATATTTGCAGGTCCACCATGTGGGCCGTGATGGATTTGTTGTTGCTGTTGTTGTTGTTGCATGGCACGTTGTTTTATATAGTTGGAGAATTCAGTGGGCGACATACGATACGAACTGTTGCTGGATGTTGATGGGGAGAGAAAGAGAAAGAGAGAGAAAATTAAGTAGTGTAAATTTTGTATCGCTCTATCGCAGAGATCGAATTTAAAGGTTATTTGCAGGGCTGTGCCCCTATTTGATTAAACATGTACGTTAAGTATTTAATTGTCCGACTAATCGATTAATAGTTTGATGTACGGATTTATATAGTTAAAACTGAATTCGATATACTAAAAATAAGACTGAAAACTAAACTTAAAGTCACATTTAAACTTTAATTTTTGACTAAAATAATAAAAACCAAATTCAAATTTTAATCTTGACTGAAAAAAAAAAATTCAAATAATTTTGACTAAATAGGTAAAGTTAAACTATAACTTCTTTTTAAGATATAAATACGACACGAAATTCAGTATTAATTTTTTATTTCTAAAGTTAAAGGCACAAGATTTTATTTTTGACTTAACAACTACGACTAAAATTTTAGTGTTGATATTTGACTTACAAGTTTAAGTAAAATTATTTTGTTTTTGAGTGCTAAGTGACTTTTTCACAAGAGAAATAAATAAAACGTAAACACCTTATTAGTCACTTATATTTTTTATATTTTATTATTCAAAATAATAAAAAAATAATACAATTGTTTCGGCATTATCGTTGTGCCTTCCTCAGTCGATAGCGTTCAACTAGCCGCTGTCTGTCATAAAACAATACAACAAATAATAACGCAATAATAGAATAACAAAACCAATAAGAGAATTTGCAATAATAATAATTGTGATAACAAAATAATTTTTAAGTTTGTTGGAAAGCGGTAAAAAGGCTAGAGTACAGTGGACCAATATCCCTATTAACAGCAACATTTTTATTTATATAAATATGCAAGGATTCTAAAATATTTAGTTTATAAATGTTTGTTTCATCAACATAGTCCAGCGAATTAAAACGCAGCGGCTGCGCTGGCTAGGCCATGTTATGCGAATGAAAGATGATGCTCCGGCCAAGAAAGTGTTTCTATCGGAACCCGCCTATGGAAGCAGAGGTAGAGGGCGGCCCCCACTCCGTTGGAAGGACCAGGTGGAAAACGATTTAAACTCCCTTGGTGTGACCAATTGGCGCCGGTTGGCGGAGCGAAGGAGCGACTGGCGCGCTTTGTTGGACGGCCATAACCGTTTAGACGGTTAAACGCCAATTAAGTAAGTAAGTAAGTAAATGTTTGTTTCCGATTTAATTAATTTGAAATTGTCTTCACTTATGGCATGTTTCTTCTCAAGCGCATGTTCGGCTATTCCACTTTTTGGTTCGATGTTCTTAATATATTTCAGATGCTCGTTCATCCTTGTTCGTATTGTGCGCGTTGACTGACCTATGTATTTTGCCCCACATATCTTTCCGTCGTCATCAAAGTTAGAGCACGTCACTGAATAAACCCCCGGTTTATCCAAACTGTGACACTTGTCTTTCGTAGATTTTAGCAAAGATTTAATTTTATTCTTACTTTTTGGGACAACTTTTATGTCTGATTTCTTGAAAAGTTTTTTAATATATTTAAAATATTGTTCATCGTACGTAATGCTACAAAAACGATATTCATCTTTTTTGTCCACTGTCTCGAAAAATGAGCTGCAATCTCTTCTTGTTTTTTTATTATGGTGTTTGCTTATTAATTGTTGGATGCTGTAGCGGCAATATCCATTAATTTCAGCGATGTTCATTATTTTCTCTTTTTCTCTTTCAAATGCGATGCAGCTGAGCGGAACGTTTACAAGATGATGAGCCATAGAGTTAAACGCCGCTAGTTTGTGGGAGTAATGATGGTTGGATTCTATAGGGATGAACCGATCAGTTGTTTTCGATAAATATCGAATTCGATAACTCCATCATCGTGATGTGCCAATTTAAGGTCCAGAAAAGGCAATTCCATATTTTCTTCACATTCATAAGTGAATTGGATAGCACTATCAATTGAATTAAATAAATTAAGCGTGTATTTTACTTTATCTTTTTCAATAATGTCCACGCAATCATCCACATATCGGCAATAAAATCGTGGGAACAAAGAACTTTTAATTAAATGGTATTCAATCGTAGTCATATACAAATTGCATAAAAAAGGATTAATATTTAAACCCATCGGCAGTCCCTCGGTTTGCTCAAAAAACTCAACTCTGAACTGGAAATATGATTGGTTGACGCACAATAAAGTTAAATCAAATAACGCGTTAGTGATCGTCGGATTTAAATTCTGTTTTTCGAGCCATAATCGTAGCGCGTCCAAGGCTCCTTTTTTGGCACGCTGGAAAAATACGAGCTGATGTCAAATGAAGCAAAACATTCGTTCGGATTCAGCCGAACATCCTTGATTCTTGAAATCAATTCTAATGAATTTTTAACAGAGAAGGTGTCAAAGCTCTTGAGCTCGTTAAAATATTTGCTCAACCATCTGGCAATATTAGATATCGGGGAAGTGTACCCAGCGATGATCGATCTAAACTTGTTGCCCGGCTTATGCGCTTTATATAGACCATAAAGGCATGGGACCCGTACATACGACTTATGCATCTTGATGTTCCAACGGCGACCAAACAAATCAGCATACATTTTTCGTCGTGTAACAACCTCTTTTTTCATTTTTGGGAGAGGATTTTTCACTTTTACATAATTA
Organism: Eurosta solidaginis; assembly: GCF_040869045.1. Classification (NCBI taxonomy): domain Eukaryota; kingdom Metazoa; phylum Arthropoda; class Insecta; order Diptera; family Tephritidae; genus Eurosta; species Eurosta solidaginis. The sequence goes on from NC_090322.1 coordinate 242,188,887, forward strand.
CCTTCCTCGATAAGTGCGTTCATACCATTGTTGTAATCATCCTGATTCAAGACAACAACACAGTTTCCTTTGTCAGACTTTGTTATATAAACATTTTTTCGGTTAAGCGACTTTACGGCGCTATGTAAATCATAGGAATTTTTGTGTTTATGAAAGCTTGGTTTTGATTTTAACACTTGTTTTAAACTAAACCGCAAATTCTCCGCCTCGTCGGGTTCTACTCTTCCGAGAACTAACTCGGAGTCGATGATTAATTCTTGCAAAGGTGGACTTTTATTAGGTAACGCGAAATTCAAACCTTTGTTTAAAAGTGTAATTTCATTGGTGTCAAGGACCACATCTGACTTGTTAATAATAAGGTCAGGTATAAACTTGCTAGCGGGAATATTTTTCGAGCTCGTTACTTTTAATTTATTCAGCTTGCATCTCTTTATTTGCATTTGTTGGCGTGAGAGACGGTCTAATTTAGCGTTTAACTTTATTAGAAATTGATCCCAAACAACGGATGAAAACTTGCACGATAATAATTTATGTAGTTTGTACGCGAGTCGCTCACAAGAGGATAACTGAGCGTGTTTTTCTTTTAACGCTTGACATAACCAATATCTTTTTGCTTTTTTAATAGATGATTTTCCAATTTGGTATCACTTTTTTGCTTTTGCAATTCGATAAAAACCATATATCAGTTTAAGACGATATGTTGGGCAAAATACTTAGGTCAGTCAACGCGCACAATACGAACAAGGATGAACGAGCATCTGAAATATATTAAGAACATCGAACCAAAAAGTGGAATAGCCGAACATGCGCTTGAGAAGAAACATGCCATAAGTGAAGACAATTTCAAATTAATTAAATTGGAAACAAACATTAATAAACTAAGTATTTTAGAATCCTTGCATATTTATGTAAATAAAAATGTTGCTGTTAATAGGGATATTGGTCCACTGTACTCTAGCCTTTTTACCGCTTTCCAACAAACTTAAAAATTATTTTGTTATCACAATTATTATAATTGCAAATTCTCTTATTGGTTTTGTTATTGTATTATTGTGTTATTATTTGTTGTATTGTTTTATGACAGACAGCGGCTAGTTGAACGCTATCGACTGAGGAAGGCACAACGATAGTGCCGAAACAATTGTATTATTTTTTTATTATTTTGAATAATAAAATATAAAAAATATAAGTGACTAATAAGGTGTTTGCGTTTTATTTATTTCTCTTAAGTAAAATTGGAGATTTTTTTGATAAACTAATTTAAGCAAAATTTTATTGATGTATATTGGAACGATTTTCCGTCATCCGTCATCAATTTTATTCTTTTTTCACTTTTGAAATAAGTCAAATAGAAAATTATAAAAATAAAAGTCAAACTAAATCTTAACAAATAAAAGTGAAGTTTTACTTTTGATCTCTGATTTGAAAAATTCGCATTAAAAATTTCATTTTTGGTATTACCGATTAAAGACTAAAATTCTATCTTTTAATTTGTACTCAAAAAATAGTAGTCAGATTAAAAATTTAAATTTGATTTAACAAATAAAACTGAAATTCTGTACCTTATTTTTGACTTAAAAATAGTCGTCAAATTGTAAATTAAATTTTTGATTTAAAAAATAGCAGTCAATATAAACATATTTTCTGTCAATAAACAAATCAGGCATAAATCATAGTCTTTACTTTTGACTTGAACAATAGAAGATTATTCGAGTTTTGAAAATTTTATTTTTGACTTAAAAAAGAAGACTGATATTCTAGACTTTAAAATGGTAGTTAAATTTAAAGATTTGTTTCTTTAACTAAGCAATTACACTGAAACTGCAGTCTTAGATTTAGACTTGAATAATTTAATTTTTGCCTCTCGCTAAGACTAAAATTAAATCTTCATATTTCACTTGAAATATAAAAATATTGGCAAAATCGGGAATTCGAATTTTAACTTAACTAATAATACCACACTCTTCATCTTTATTTTGGAATTAACTAATAAGAAACCGATTTTAATTTCCTTTTTGAATTTGACTAAAAATGACTTTAAAATGAAACATAAATTTTTACTCGAATATTAAAGGGTATATTTATAATTTGATTTTTGATTAAATAACTAAGTACCAGAATTTTTATTTTGACTTGAATAAAGGTCGAATTCAATCTTTCATTTTTGACTTATTAAATAAGGGTACAATTTACATTTTAACTTTTGACTTGAAAGTTAAAGTCAGGTTTTTAGTTTTTTTACTAAGACAATACCAATTTAGTCTTTAGATTTTGATTTGAAAATTAAAAGTATTATTGATAATTTGACTTTGGACTAAAACACTAAAAGTCAATTTCTAACTTCTGTGATCAGTGTCACTAAAAACTACAGCTTCTGTCCTCTTTCAAACAATAACTAACCTGTTGGTACGTTTGGAACTTGTTTTTAATTTGGTACTACCAAATTTCGTCTGTGCAAAGGTAGCTGTTGTGAATGTTAGCGGTGCTTGTGTACGTTGCATAAACGAACCATTAGTTGTTGCAGCCGGATTGGGGCTACCCTTGTAGGTGGGCGAATTTGAGGAAGCCGAATGCGGTGAAGAGCCTGCATGCGGTGACGTTTTTGGACTTAAACTCAAACTATTCATGCTCGTATTTATTGTATCGATGGGACGAAAGCATTGCGCTTCGGGATTGAAAGTTTTATTCACTTCACGATCTGCCGATGTGTTGTCTTCATGATTGTCGCTATTTTCCGAGTAGAGAATCTTCAAACAAAAAAAAAAAAAAAAAAATGAAAGCGCAGTTAAATTAGCTTAACTTGAACTAAATTTTGATGTATGAGTCAATAGGCTACTAACCTTCACAGTCCCCTTTTCGCCGATGCGATAAGACACCTCACCCGGATCCACCCATACGGAGAGTTCAGCGGGTAAATTTTCTAAAATATCAGCAATAGGCACACCACTTTCGCGTGCGGCACGTTCTAAGACCGAATCGATCGGATCACCAGTCTTCAAGCATCGGAATGCTGAACCCTGAGTAAAGAAAGATAAAAAAACGAACCGATTAACAAAATCGTGTTTTATATGTATATGATAAATATATAGTAAGACTTCTTAATAACTAACTAACTTTAGGTAGTAAGTACTATTTGTGAGTAAGTTAATTTTAATCCGACCAGTAGACTTCCGTTTTTCCTAGTTTATAGATACTTTTTCTCTAAGAAACATATTCACTTACTTTGAATGGTTTTTCTGGATACCAATGACCTTGGAATTTATCCTTCAATGCTTTCTCTAGCTCCTCACCAAAAATATTTACACGTCGCCTTGGCAGTTTATTATAAAGATATGAAATCACAAAATTTAACGCCACCTGAATTTCTATATGCATTTTGTTGTTATTTTCACTGTTGTTGCTGTTTTATTTATTTTTAATGACAATTGTTGCAGACGCAATCCAGCGTGTTTGTATGTTTTTTTTTTTTGGAATTTATGTGTTTTATTACTTTTGCAAATTTAAGCTGCAGTTTTTTCTTCTTACATTTACAATTGTTGTGGTTGTTGTTATCAAGAGTTTAAGGACGTTGAATTTTGATTTGGTTTTTTTTTTTTCTTTTTGGTTGTTGTTGCCGAATACTTAATTTAATTATAACGTTGTCGCCTGGTTCACGCTTTTTTAGTGCTGCTGTTGTTGTTATTGTTGCACAGTTCACTGCTATTTGGGGCCGTTGCGTCTGTTCTTTTTGCCTGTTTTAGTCGCGCTGTAAAGTGGTTCTTAAATTTTTTAATTTATTTAGTTTGTTGTTGTAGTTGTTAATGCAAATTCAAATGCACGCTGCACTTTGCTATTTAATACTTTTGCCTTTGTTTTTGTTGTTATTGGTTTTTGTTTAAAATATTGTTATTTTTTCTCGAATCAATTTTTTTTCTGGGATATTTTTATTTTTTATTGGAAATTTTAAGCGTAATGGAGTTGTTGCTGTTTTATAAACTTGTTTTGTTTGTTTTTATTTAATTGTTGTATGAGAATTTTTGTTCTCTTGTTGTTGTAGATTATTGTTGGTTTGTGTTGCTTCTTCGATTTTTACATGCGTTTATTTTTTTGTTGTTGCTCTTTTTAGTGCTCTGGGATATTTATCGTTGTTTTTTTATGGGAATTGGGAATTTGGTTTTTTCTGAATTTACATATTTAGGTAATTGTGTGATCTTAAAATTGTGTCAGCGACCTGTAACGAAAGAAATTTTAAAAGACGCAATTATTAAAATGTATGTGTTGATAAACGAAATTTAAATTAAACGTTTTATGTGATTTTTTCGTGAATATTAATATTTTGAATACTTTAAATCGAAATATGTCACTGCAGTGCCAATGACTTTAAATTTCTATCTGTCTATATAAATAAATTTCATACCTATATTTAGAACAGAAATTTCCAATGTCCAAAATCCAAAGGATTTAGCTACTTACTTGAATATGATCTGATAGTATGCCAGATGATATGCAATTGAATGATATTTGCGATATGATATTGTAACGAATTTACTTGCAAATCCTCTTATTTGCAATCCTCTGCTAAGTTCGAATCACTAAACTGTTGAATAAATAAGTCCAATTTGTAATAATGCAAAATGGCCTTTATTAAAGTACTTCACAATAACACACAAACTGTGCAACGAATAGCTTGCTTAATAACCAAACTGATTGATAGCTCAAATGAAACTCTACTATTCAAAATAATACTGCTCTTGCTCGCTAGATAGCGGCTTAGTCGAAACTGCTTGACAACTCAAATCAAACTGAATTCCAGCGCCTCTACAATTGCCGCCTTTTATACTCTTTGATTTCAACATTCGCATCTTCTAGGCGCTTCCAGAATCTACTAGTCCAGCAGATCTCAAACTTCTCAGCTGTAACTACAATTGCACAATTTTATAGTTTTTCTCATTGCATACTTATAGGAGTGGCGGCCACCGTGGTGTGATGGTAGCGTGCTTCGCCTACCACACCGGATGCCCTGGGTTCAAACCCCGGGCAAAGCAACATCAAAAATTTTAGAAATAAGGTTTTTCAATTAGAAGAAAATTTTTCTAAGCGGAGTCGCCCCTCGGCAGTGTTTGGCAAGCGCTCCGGGTGTATTTCTGCCATGAAAAGCTCTCAGTGAAAACTCATCTGCCTTGCAGATGCCGTTCGGAGTCGGCATAAAATCATGTAGGTCCCGTCCGGCCAATTTGTAGGGAAAATCAAGAGGAGCACGACGCAAATTGGAAGAGAACCTCGGCCTTAGATCTCTTCGGAGGTTATCGCGCCTTATATTTATTTTATACTTATAGGAGTATCTCAGATATATGCATGTGTTAGTGCATTCACTCTCCGCTGCTCGTATACGTACATGGTACATATGTGTAGACGCAATTATTGCTTCGTTTATGTAGATACATAATGATTGATCTATGTATGTGAATTCACGTCACTGCTTAGCATCGGCTTAAAGATGGCAGCACTCCTTAGTTTTGCTAATATTCGTAACACTGCCCTCCACCTAAGTCTGATCGTCCCGATTAGACAAATCTCCCGATCTAAACGTTGCCAGCCTTTCCAAATGTACCACTCTTCTACTCCGTGGTTTCTCAATGCTTTGTATGCGGTAGGTGGTATCACTGATCTTCTTCATAACCTTCTACGGGCCTTCCCAACTGCACCGAAATTTGGCTGGAACACCTTTCCGCCGGTGAGGGTTGTTTAACAGTACCAAATCTCCCGCCAAGAAACCTTCCGAATTAAAGTTCTTGTCATGCCAGTGTTTCATCTTACTACTCTTTACCCTGGGCCGTTCCTTCACACTCTGTTGTTTGGCCAATGAACTACTTCACAGAGCTTGCGCTGGACGGATTTGCTTTGCATAATCAGTATCGTTCCGACGCTTCACAACAGTAGTGTGCCTTGGCTTGAAACCACCCTTGCATTCTTTCTGCGAAATCCTTTCCTTCGTTTTAGTACGTCCGTTAGGGCTTTTCAATGCCAGTGTTTCTCTCACAGGTACCTTCGGTTTTGATTTGTTTGGCCCATTTGTTCCATCAACCTTTACCTTTGAATTTCGTAGCCTTTGTCGAGTCTTCTCCACCAGTACCCGATTACTGCTGAACCCTTTTTCCAAACTAAAGTTAAGTGGTATGTCCTGGTTCTTATAACGCATCACCCTTCTCTGTATATCGATCTTGATGTCATGGTCAACCAAGAAGTCCACTCCCACTATGACTTCATCAACGATCTCTGCCACAACGAATTTGTGTAGAACCATGACCTCCCCAATTAAGACTTCACATACCACTTCTCCCTGGACTTGGTTATACTCGCCAGTAATCGTACGCAATCTTGCTCCAGGTAATGGCTTTACTGACCAAATCAGATCGGATCAAGGAATGAGATGCGCCCGTATCTACAGTCAGTACACGCTCCTTGCCATCCAAATTCCCTTTGACGGTAAGACTGCTCGATTTCCTTCCAGTTTGCGAGATAGGTATCACACGACATTCAATAGCTGGGTCAAGTTCTCGATCTTTACATTTGACTCGCTCTTGTTTATCTCCTCCAGCTTTGCGTTTACGACCAGCCAAGTTGGAACTACCATGACCGGTGCTGCAATGACGTGCAATGTGACTTGGGTTACCGCACTTGAAACACTTCATAACTCCGGCATTGTTTTGTTGTAATCCCTTCAGTGCTTCCAAAATTGTGTCTACCCAATCTGGCCTTTCCACTTCCACGCGATGAGCTTTGTATGCGGGCTTACTCATAAGTGACGCTGTTTCCTGAGTCAGTGCATGGGATACCGTTTCAGCAAATGTTGGCTTTGGGTTCGCGTATGTGGCTCGCTTCGTTTCGACGTCCCGTATGCCGTTAATAAAGCTCTGAATCTTTACCCTTCCACGGATGCGTCCGCATTTGCAAGATGAGCCAATCTTTCAACATCCGAAGCAAACTCCTGTAATGTCTCATTTGCTTTTTGGTAACGGTTTTGCAACTCAATTTGGTATATCTGTTTTCTATGCTCGCTTCCATAACGTCTCTCGACAGCGGCCATCAATGCTTCATAGTTGTTCCGCTCTCCCTCGGGAATCGTCTGTAGGACTTCGGCTGCTGGCCCCTTCAATGCTACGAATAGAGCAGCAACTTTATCTTCAGCATTCCAGTTGTTCACTGCTGACGTCTTCTCAAATTGAAGCTTGAATACCTCGAAAGGAACAGAGCCGTCAAAAGATGGAGTTTTTACCTTCGGATTGCTCGCTCGAACAGCTGGGCGATTTAGTTGTAACTGTTGCATAAGACCTTTCAACGCTTCTATCTCGGCATCAATTTTGTCTTCGAGTTGTAAAATTTTTGCATCCTGCTCTTCCAGTTTCGCAAAGAGCTGCGATGATATCTGTTCCGAAATTTTTGTCGACATTCCAGATATACGTGCCTCTTGCGCTTCCAGTTGAGATGACAAATATGTCTTCTGTTCTTCCAATTGAGATGACATTTGCGACGCCATTTCTGAAATGCGTGCCTCCTGTGACTCCAGCTGAGATGCCATTGTCGATGTTTGTACAGATATTGTGCTCGTCACTGTCTGCGGTGTTTCGTTTTTTTCTTCCATTTTTGTTGTTGTTCTGTCGCTATCATAATGAAAGACATACTCCTCACCATTGTAGATTCCTTCAAATACCATAGCTACACTTAGTCGTTTTTGCAGCTGGGATTTATCGCCAGAAGTAGCCAATCCACGGACTTCCAACTCCTTCTTCAGTTGCTGGATCGTCAATTCACTCAACTTTGCCATGTCCAAGTTGTATTCCCAATCTTTGGAATTTATTCAACAATTCCTCATCTGACACCAATTGTAACGAATTTACTTGATTGATAGCTCAAATGAAACTCTACTATTCAAAATAATACTGCTCTTGCTCGCTAGATAGCGTCTTAGTCGAAACTGCTGAATTCCAGCGCCTCTACAATTGCCGTCTTTTATACTTTTTGATTTCAACCTTCGCATCTTCTAGGCGCTTCCAGAATCTACTAGTCCAGCAGCTCTCAAAATTCTCAGCTGTAACTACAATTGCACAATTTTATAGTTTTTCTCATTGCATACTTATAGGAGTATCTCAGATATATGCATGTGTTTGTGCATTGACTATCCGCTGCTCGTATACGTACATGGTACATATGTGTAGACGCAATTATTATTTCGTTTATGTAGATACATAATGTTGATCTATGGATGTGAATTCACGTCACTGCTTAGCATCGGCTTAGAGATGGCAGCACTCCTTAGTTTTGCTAATATTCGTAACAATATGATAATGTTTTGTGATGTAACTTTTTTGACGTGATGTGATATGAGGCTATATAAATAACGTGCTATAAACAAGATGTGATGTGACTAAGAAAAATGAATGAATTAATGTCAGAGTTTGTATATAACGGTTAACCAGAAAAACCAATTCCGTTTATCACGGTTAACAACCGATATCCAAGAATAAAACAGAGCCCACCCGGAAATATGCTTAATTTTTATAGTTTTTAGGTCTTTCACAGTGATGGAGTTTTCTTTTCAAACTTTTTTTTTTGCGATCGAAATAAATTTGGGAATGGTAAATCTTTGTTATTATTAGGGTCTGCAAATAATTGTAATTCCTCAAAATTGAAAACAGATGCATCATACTACTTCCCGATAGCATATTTTTGGGATTCTGCAGGAGCAAGTTCCAGGACAATTTTGACTCTTCGAGACTTTTTTGTAGTAATGTTGTGATATTGGCGGGATTGTTATACTCAGCTGAGCAGAGCTCACAGACTATATTCATTTTGTTCGCATAACGTTACCCCGTAACGGCATAAACTAATCGAGATAGATATAGACTTCTATATATCAATATGATCGGGGCGAAAAAATAAATTCATTCAGCCATGTCCGTGCGCCCGTCTGTCCTTAAACACGATAGCTTGAGTAAATTTTGATATACTTTAATGAAATTTGGTATGTAAGTTCCTGGGCACTCATCTCAGATAGCTTTTTAAAATGAATAAACTATAACCTCGCGCACTTTTTCGATATCGAAAATTTCGAACAACCGAAAAAGTGCGATAATTCATTACCAAAGACGGATAAAGCGATGAAACTTGATAGGTGCGTTGATCTTATGACGCAGAATAGAAAACTAGTAAAATTTTGGACAATGGGCGTGACACCGCCCACTTTTAAAAGAAGGTAATTTAAAAGTTTTGCAAGCTATAATTTGGCAGCTGAGTATGTAATGTTCGTTTACCCCCAATCACAGCCACCCTTACTTTTTCTTGAGATATTTTGAGGACTATTTTGGATTTTTTCGGGATAGTTTTATGTACTATTTCAAAATGCTTTGGGAGCATATTGGGATCATTCCGGAGCCATTTTGAGAAAATTCTGAGATTGTGTAAGCGACTATTCCGGTATCATTTGGGAACTAATAGGGAAAATTCATTTGTGAATAGGAATAGGTAGCGGCCTTTATTATTATTTGTTCATTATCGAAGTAGTATCGGGTTGTTAGCGACGTTGTTGCTTCAACAAAAAATACAATCCCGGAAGGTTTTGGGGCGTCTTATCAATGTTGATGGTCCTTTGCCGGATATAGATCCGGTAAGTTCCGGTAACAAAGCACCATTAAGGTACTAGCCCGCCCATCTCGGGAACGATTAATATGACCACATTAAACCTTCTATGTCTTCCCGCCCTCACCCCCTAGTTCAATAAGGACCTTGGGGTCCAGAGCATCGCTTTCTAAATATGTGTATGATACATTCATATTTGTAACAGGATTCCCATCGCGTAGGTGAGGTTGATATGCTTTGAAGCTATAAAGTTTTGTATTGCGCTTATCAACCCTTTGAACCCCGGCGTGTTATCGGCTTATTATCCATAACAACTATTATCGAAGAGTTGTATATTTTTGTGATCGAAAAATATTGATCTATGTTAAAATTGTTACTATCCTGAAAACAGTTCATCGATTTAATGACCTACAGACGAGGAACAACGCTAAGCTCCAAATAAACGCAGCTCAACACGGATACCGCTTAAGGAAATTGATTGAAAATGTTCATCATTGGGTACTAAGGGTCGTGCCCATCATCACACGTAAACTTTTATATTTCGACTCTAGCTTGGCTGCGCTTTAGTCAACTATATCTATTATATAGCGTATTTATCCAAGAAAACTCACAAAATCTCAATGGTCTACAAAAAACCAATCATATATATTATTTCTAGTTGCTGTTTTTATGTACGGGTCCCCTTTTCGCTCTTATTGGGAATCCAAATCTATAAATAAAGTTTTATTTATTTATTTATTTACTAAGGCCATTTAAAAAAGAATCTTATAGGCTAATTGTAAAAGTATAAAGTAGTTAACAATGTTAATATAAATTACCTTACTTATAAAAAGTATTTAAAATACTCAGAAAGCAATCTTTCGATCAAGAAAAATCTATCTCACAAAATTTACTCTATTGAACTCAATTAAGGCTCTAGTAATTGGAGCATTCCGCGCATAAAGAGCCCTAAGAACACCAATATGAAAAAACTCAGAAGCACGAAGAGCTCTAGCCGGAATATTAATGAAAATTCTCTTAAGGAGCACAGGGCAATCAACAATCCTACATAACAAATCGAAAACGAACGACAGCGCTAAAATTGTCCTCCTGTTCTGCAATGACTTTAAGTTAATCAATAAGAAACGAGCTTTATAAGTCGGGATAGGATCCGAGAAGCGCAGACTGCGTAATGCAAAATGTATGAAAATTTTTTGGATTCGTTCAATTCTTGCAACATGGCAGGAATAATACGGAGGCCAGATGAAACAAGCGTACTCAAGTTTGGATCGCAAAAACGCGGAATATAAAATCTTTAGCGTATACGGGTCACTGCAATCCGAGCTAGAACGCCTAATAAAAGCTAGTATGGCATACGACGTAGAAATGCACACACGCTTCGAAAAGTTATTTGAAAGCACTTTTTTAGGTTAAGTGATAACTGATGAGCTGTACGAGCTATACGCAGACATCAAAATAGTCCAGCGAATTAAAACGCAGCGGCTGCGCTGGCTAGGCCATGTTATGCGAATGAATGATGATGCTCCGGCCAAGAAAGTGTTTCTATCGGAACTCGCCTATGGAAGAAGAGGTAGAGGGCGGCCCCCACTCCGTTGGAAGGACCAGGTGGAAAACGATTTAAACTCCCTTGGTGTGACCAATTGGCGCCGGTTGGCGGAGCGAAGGAGCGACTGGCGCGCCTTGTTGGACGGCCATAACCCTTTAGACGGTTAAGCGCCAATTAAGTAAGTAAGTAAGATAACTGATTATTATTACACCAGTTACTTAGTTTATCCAAAGCTTCTTGCAACAATACCGCATCATGAAGGCTATGAATAGGCAAGTATATCTTAAGGTCATCTGCATACAGCAAGAATCTTACTTTAGAGAAGCAATAGCGAGTATCATTAATAAACAACACGAAGATGGAGATTCGGGCTATTAGCGAGTTTTGGGCAATTTTGGTCGTAGTGCTTTTGTTTCGCTATATTTTATTAAAATAATTTGTTAATAAAATAATTAAAAAAAAATGTTTAAGTTAAACGGTTTTATTGCAAAAAATACTTAAATTAATTAGTAATAATATTAAAAGATAGAAAATAATTAGGTAGGTCCAAGGTACTAGTCATCAAACTCCTCACCAATCTGGGGCGTTGATCAGACAATTAAATAAAATCGTTGGACGCGTCAAATTTCTATTGATAGTCATAAGTAAGACCAACTGAACCTTAATCATGTTATGCTACGCCTCACATTTTTAGAAATTTCACGCGACCAACGCTTTTATTTAAATGTCTGATCAACGCCCTAGATTGATGAGGAGTGTGATGACTAGTACCTACCTAATTATTTTCTATCTTTTAGTATTGGGTTACCCCCTTTATCCCCAAAATCTAAATCCCAAATCAAATTCCCACAATCAAAATCCCCAAGACGAAATCCCCATTTTCTGTGCGAAAAACGTTCAATTTAGGTTTAAAATCGCGGCGATTGATTGAATGTTTTTCACACAGAAAAAGGATAGTTATGTTTATTCTATTCCAAACTAACACTTCAATATTGATGATTTCACAAATATTTAATGGGCATATTAAGCAAAATACAATGCAACGCAATAACTTATAAATACAATTAATACAGTATTTACATAACAAAAAAATTCAAAAATCATTGCATTGCAGATAAACACCGGAACATTTTTTTTGTTTGTTCAAATTATAAATACATATGTACATACATATATTTTTATGTATAAATTACATTACAAAACCCTGCCAGCAGTTTTCTGCTAATTTTATCGTCTATCTCCAAGAAGTGATTAATTCGATACATTTTGCAGTTAATAAAGCGATAGAAATCCATTTGACAAACAAAACTTATACTTTAACGTAATTTTTTCTCCAAGAAGATATTTAGGCGATGGAGATCTGTAACGTTTTGAATTTTTCGTAGTTTCCTTCTATTCAATAGCTATATTAATGATATTATGCTAATTTTGCGATATTTTCTCATTGTCGGTTCACTAACAGATCTAGGTTTTTCATTTAAATTTTTTAATATTTTTTCCCAGTACTTTTAATAATAAATTAAATTTAAATAAACCAAAATTAAATAAATAGAAAATGAAATTTAAATCCGTGATCTGGCATTGAACCCTCGACTTTTGTACGGTAGTTGAAAACCTAAGCCCCTGTGCCACTGATGTACAGAACAGAAAGAAGATATTAAAACACAATGAAAATAGAACATGTAGCGTTAGGTTATTCCCCATCATTATACTCAGTTGAGCAGAGCTCACAGAGTATATTAAGTTTGATTGGATAACGGTTTGTTGTACAGGTAAAAAGGAATTGAGATAGATATAGACTTCCATATATCAAAATCATCAGGATCGAAAAAAAATTTGATTGAGCCATGTCCGTCCGTTAACACGATAACTTGAGTAAATTTTGAGGTATCTTGATGAAATTTGGTATGTAGGTTCCTGAGCACTCATCTCAGATCGCTGTTTAAAATGAACGATATCGGACTATAACCACGCCCACTTTTTCGATATCGAAAATTTCGAAAAACCGAAAAAGTGCGATAATTCACTACCAAAGACAGATAAAGCGATGAAACTTGGTAGGTGGGTTGAACTTATGACGCAGAATAGAAAATTAGTAAAATTTTGGACAATGGGCGTGGCACCGCCCACTTTTAAAAGAAGGTAATTTAAAATTTTCGCAAGCTGTAATTTGGCAGTCGTTGAAGATATCATGATGAAATTTGGCAGGAACGTTACTCCTATTACTATATGTACGCTTAATAAAAATTAGCAAAATCGGAAAAGGAGCACGCCCACTTTTAAAAAAAAATTTTTTTTAAAGTAAAATTTTAACAAAAAATTTAATATCTTTACAGTATATAAGTAAATTATGTCAACATTCAACTCCAGTAATGATATGGTGCAACAAAATAAAAAAATTAAAGAAAATTTCAAAATGGGCGTGGCTCCGCCCTTTTTCATTTAATTTGTCTAGGATACTTTTAATGCCATAAGTCGAACAAAAATTTACCAATCCTTTTGAAATTTGGTAGGGGCATAGATTTTATGACGTTAACTCTTTTCTGTGAAAATGGGCGAAATCGGCTGAAGCCACGTCCAGGTGTTATACACAGTCGTCCGTCTGTCCTTCCGCATGGCCCTTAACACGATAACTTGAGCAAAAATCGACATATCCTTACTGAACTTAGTTCACGTACTTATCTGAACTCACTTTATCTGGGTATAAAAAATGAACGAAATACGACTATGACCACGCCCACTTTTTCGATATCGAAAATTACGAAAAATGCCATAATTCTATACCAAATACGAAAAAAGGGATGAAACATGGTAATTGGATTGGTTTATTGACGCGAAATATAACTTTAGAAAAAACTTTGTAAAATGGTTGTGACACCTACCATATTAAGTAGAAGAAAATGAAAAAGTTCTGCAGTGCGAAATAAAAAACCATTAAAATCTTGGCAGGTATTATATATATAAATAAATTAGCGGTATCTAACAGATGATGTTCTGGGTCACCCTGGTCCACATTTTGGTCGATATATGGAAAACGCCTTCACATATACAAGTACCACCACTCCATTTTAAAACTCTCATTAATACCTTTAATTTGATACTAATATCGTACAAACTCAGTCTAGAGTCACCCCTGGTCCACCTTTATGGCGATATCTCGAAAAAGCGACCACCTATAGAACGAAGACCCACTCCCTTTTAAAAATACTCATTAACACCTTTCGTTTGATACCCATATTGTACAAACGCATTCTAGGGTCACCCCTGGTCAACCTTTATGGCGATCTCTGAAAAGGCGACCACCTATACAACTACCACCGCTCCCTTTTAAAACCCTCATTAATACCTTTAATTTGATACCCGTATCGTACAAACAAAGTCTAAGTTGCGATACTTCGAAAAGCCGTCCACCTATAGAACTAAGGCCCACTTCCTTTTAAAATACTCATTAACACCTTTCTTTTGATACCCATATTGTACAAATGCATTCTAGAGTCACCCCTGGTCCACCTTTATGGCGATATCTCGAAAAAGCGACCACCTATAGAACGAACACCCACTCCCTTTTAAAAATACTCATTAACACCTTTCGTTTGATACCCATATTGTACAAACGCATTCTAGGGTCACCCCTGGTCCACCTTTATGGCGATCTCTGAAAAGGCGACCACCTATACAACTACCACCACTCCCTTTTAAAACCCTCATTAATACCTTTCTTTTGATACCCATATCGTGCAAACAAATTCTAGAGTCAACCCTGATCCACCTTTATGGCGATATCCCTAAATGGCGTCCACCTATAGAACTATAGCCCACTCCCTCATAAAATACTCTTTAGTGCCTTTAATTTGATAGACATGTCATACAAACACATTCCAGGGTTGCCCTCGGTTCATTTTCCTACATGGTTATTTTCCCTTATGTTGTCACCATAGCTCTCAACTGAGTATGTAATTTTCGGTTACACCCGAACTTAACCTTCTTTACTTGTTTTACTTTATGCTTATAGTCATACTTACAGATATATAAATGCGTAATTATGTTTATACGCGTCAGAACTTTACCTTATGATTTAATTAAAATTTTTGTGATTTTGTGTTCGAGGTTTTTTGATATTTCCTCAAAAAAGGTTTGGGGATTTAGCCCCAAAAAAAGGGCGGAGATTTTGTGTTGGGGATTTTGGTTATGGGATTTTAAATTTGGGGATTATGTATTTGGGATTTTTTTTTACCTCGGGATTCTGTGTTTGGGGATTCTTTTTTTGGGGATTTAGCGGCACTCCCTTTAGTATTATCACTACTTAATGTAAGTATTGCTTTCAATAAAACCGTTTAGCTTAAACATTTTTTTTTTATTTATTTTATTCATAGGTCGCTTTCTATTCATGTATGTATTATGTGTTCCAAATATGAGCCAAATCGGACCACAAATACGATTTTCGTTAATATCTCGATCCATGCGCCACCTAGCGGCAATTTTTTCATACGTCGCTTTCTATTCTAGTATGTATTATGTGTTCCAAATATGAGCGAAATCAGACCACAAATACGATTTTTGTGAATACCCGATCCTTGCGCCACCTAGCGGCATTTTTTCTTATATTTGCATTGTCATCGGGTTCTGAACTATATTCCAAGTTTCAAGCTTGTAGCTTATCGGGAAGTTACTTAAATTTTAATTACAAAATTCGTTCACAACGGCCGTGCGGTCTGCCTGTCAAGTCAAGCTAAATAAAACCGTTTACTAAACGATTGTGAGCACACAAAGAAATCTATTTGTACCATGGTACTATTGTGAATATTTGCACTGCATTACCGGCAGTTGCTTCCATACGCCAGATGGCAGCGCAATTGTAAGTTTTAATTGATTGATAGAACAGCTGATTTCTGTTGATATTTGATAAGAGACTTTTAGATTGGTTGCGCAAGATGAGCACGGGTAGGTCCGGCTCGTAAAATAAAATAGCCGTACCCTGTTTTTGCTGACATGGCGCCTAGTTGTCATATTAATAAGCAAACGTGAATGGTAGCACAATGCAGCAAGCAGCTGACGTAAATCGCTTTGTCATTTTTGTTTTTGTTCTGCTGTAGCAATAATATCAACAAAAACTCAAAATCGGAGAGAAAAAAATAAACATAGCGACGCTTCAATTCTTAGTTAAATATTTGCAATTCGTGCAGTGTCAGACAGTTTTTTGATGGTGTTAATTTTAATTTTTATTAATTTTTTATATTTTCATGATTTTAAGTTGCTTGTCACTACATTGGCTTGTCATGCTCTTGACTTAATTCTTGGTAGCAGAATGAAAGCAGTTAAAATAAAAAAGGGCTGCAATGACTTTCGAAAGCAAGAATGATTAGTTACCACTATGCCTACCTCCACGTCTATCTCTATCGTTTCCTATACATTCATGTCTACCTCTAGGTCGTTTTCAAAATATCAGGTGAGATAAGGTGATGTTCCTTCACACGATAGTGTGTGATCATATTCCTCAGCGGAACACCCCTACTGTCACATACTTTAAAATATATTAAAATAAAATGTCCCATATTAAACTTATTACTTTTTCCTTAAAAAAAAAAATGAGTTTTATATCACATGACAATAGAAATTATATAAAAATGTTTTTTCTTCTCAATTGCAATCATTCACAAACACATCCCATGACATAAAAATTTATATACGCTTACATTGTAATAAATGGAGCTTCATAAAAGATAAAAATGAGATTGCGAAATTTTCATAAGCCTTATTAAATGATGCATTTCCAACGTTAAAAGAAGACATTTAGGCTTTCAAAAATACGAAATATATTGCGTATGTGTGATGATAGCAAATATATCACCAAAAGTTTGAGTTTACGGATTTACAAAAGTTTCAAATGCTATCACATAAAATCCCCCACCAAACGTTTTGATAAAATGAAGCATTGGAATATGCAAATTTAGAGTAGATACAATAAGAAAGCTACACATATACTGATAAAAAATAAAGAAAATAAATGTAAGGCGAAGAGATTTTAGGCCGAGCTTCGCTTTCAATTTGCGTCGTGCGCCTTTTTAATTTTTCCTACAAATTGGCGGGACGGGACCTACTTGTTTTATGCCGACTCCGAACGGCATTAACAAGACAGATGATTTTTCACTGAGAGCTTTTCAATGCAATACAATCGGATTGCTTGCAAACACTGCCGAGGGGCGACCCCGCTTAGAAAAATTTTCTTGTAATTGAAAAACCTTGTTTCTAAAATTTTGATGTTGCTTTGCCCGGGACGTGAACTCAGGATCTTCGGTGTGCTAGGCGGAGCACGCTACCATCACACCACGGTGACTGCCGTATACGTACATATATACTTGTACATACAGCGGCGAAAATAATAATAGCAGTGGTGTGATGGTAGCGTGCTCCGCCTACCACAACGTATGCCCTGGGTTCGCACCCCGGGCAAAGCAACATCAAAATTTTAGAAATAAGGTTTTTTAATTAGAAGAAAATTTTTCTAAGCGGGGTCGCCCCCGGCAGTATTTGGCAAGCGCTCCGGGTGTATTTCTGCCATGAAAAGCTCTCAGTGAAAACTCATCTGCCTTGCAGATGCCGTTCGGAGTCGGCATAAAACATGTAGGTCCCGTCCGGCCAATTTGTAGGGAAAATCAAGAGGAGCACGACGCAAATTGGAAGAGAAGCTCGGCCTTAGATCTCTTCGGAAGTTATCGCGCCTTACATTTATTTTTTTTTAATTTAATTTTGATCAAATTTCGTCAATTAAGTTCTTATTATTTTATTTTCGATATATTAGAAAACAAAAATTCTATGAATTCTGAACTGAAAAATGCAATAACATCTCGAAAAAAAATTGGAAAATTCCAGAAAATTTTAAGAAAATTTCGGTTTTTTGTTGAATTTTTAAAAATTAATTCGGATTTTGAAAAACATATAATTTGTACTTGGTTCAAAACAATTCAGAGAACTCAAAATAAAAAGTTTGAAATTTTCGTAAAATTTTATCGAATTATTGCGAAAACGTTTTCGATACTCGTTTGCGTAGTTTCAGTTACAAAATTCATAAAGTTTTTTTTCTTAAATATTAAAAAATTAGAATTGCCGGTGCTATCTTTCTGTTTGATACTGTATATGTATACCTATTACGTTTGTATGTCTGCATGTTCGTCGAAATTTACTCTTTATTTTGGTTACGAGCACTAGGATAAAAAAATTAGAATCAGCCATCAACAGCACACTTTTTGGTTACGAATTTCTGGGGCTAAATCCATATTCTCTTAAATCTCGAATTTAAAAATGCTTTAAAGCAAATGTATTTTAACCAAAATTATATTCAGAATGTGTACTAGACTGGGTCCATTTATTAACTGATATCGGGCCATAGATTTTTCGATAGGATTTGCATACCCAAAAAATAATTTTTGAGCCTGCGAAATTTAATTTTTTTTACTTTTTTTTAAAAATCAAAGTCGAAAAAAGTCAAAAAAATGAAATTTCGCAGGCTCGAAAATAATTTTTTTGGATATGCGTAGTGGAACTTTTTTCCTGAGCCCAAATCCTATCGAAAAATCGATGGCGCGATATCAGTTAACTTTCGTCCATACAAATCGACCCACACTAATTTGTACAGATATAAGCAATCACCGCGAAAGGGCCTGTTCGTGCAGCAATACTTACTGCTATAGAATTCGATGAGACTTTTCGTCATATCTCACAAGAGATACACAACAAGAAACTAAGAAATTTCAATGAAAATTAGAGCATTTATTTTACTCAATTATATGACAAACATTATACCCGAGCAAAAGTTCAAAAATTTGCATTTCAATCGATATGTGTGCCATTTCAACTCTAATATTAGAAACATCCCCAAAAAAAAAAAAAAACTTGCACCCTTCGTGATACTTCACACTTATTGTTCATGTGATTCGACAATTTCTTTGTTTGCTTTTTTTTAAACACTGAATTTTTTTATTCTCTTAAATTCATACAAACTTTTGAATAAGTGCCAGTGTGTCAGCAGTGTGTCTAGAAATAAAAAATTGGCACTTAACGTAACGGGGACATGGCATGCCATGTGAGTCGGTCAACTTTGGCTGGTTGGCTTAGGTCACAGCCACCCAAATCAGAAGCAGTGGCGACAGAAAATTGCAAAAGCGTAGCAAAAGGCGAACGAATTCTTTAGATTGGAACTTTGAATTGAGGAAGCCAATGTAGTGATGTTGTTTCCGATGGCATTCTGCTAACACAAAAACAATAAAAACAAGGGAAAATAAACAAACTTTTTAGATTCATTTGTACATAGTAAGTATGTATGTTGTTGTACATACATATATTTGGCTTTTTGCATGTATTTAAAAATGATGTTATTAACAAATGTCACGTGCAAACATTTAACTTTTTAGTTAACAGCAGTGCGCAGTCCACTTAATAGTTCGTTATATGTATATTCACATTAGGGTGGACCGAAATGAAATAAAAACTTGGCATTAATTTTATTAAATTTCAACTGATTGATTGTGCTTATATGATTTTATTCTTATGTAAGATTAATTTAGTTATTTGATTATTTCTAATTACGTGATTAAGTTTCTCTTAATTTTATATATCTGTATAATTTAAGTTATATACTATTTTCGTTATAAGATTATTTTTATTACGTTATCAGGAATCACATAATTTTATTAGTCTGTCTATTTTTTGTTATATGAAAAATGTTAATCATGAAATAAATATGAATAAATGGATTAATTTTGACTATCTCATACATTATAATTATTTGACTAGATTTAATTAATGAATTTTTAATTTATTTAAAGGATTCAATTAGTTATTTTTTTCTTTTATTCTTTTTTTATCTGATTAACTAAAATATAAAATCGTTATTAATTATTTGTTTATTTTTTATCACATAATTATGCTATTTTTATTTAATATTTACTTATATATTAAATATTAAAAGAATAAAACAAAGATCATATACATATTTAATAATTTGTTTAACTTGAATATTTTTAACTTTGTGATCAAGCTTGGCTATTTAATAGTTATAAATTATGAGCATTTTCTTTTATTCGATTAGAGTTAATCACTAATTTGTTATTAATCTTATTTATGTGGTTATTTGTAAATATTTGAGGTTTTTTATCTTTTGATTATATTAAATTATTGAATTTTTTTTAATTACGTGATCGTTTCAATTATTTGACTGTGTTTAGTAATAGGTATTTGATTCATTGTATGTATATGATTATTTTATATTTATTTTAATCTAAGTAATTATATGTTAATCACAAGATTATTTTCAATTCAATAGCTAATTTAAATTTCTTGATTATTATTATTTATTTTACTAAATCAAATTTCATTTTATGATTTATTTAAAATTATTTCGTAAGACTTAATTAATTTATTTGATATTTTTTTATTTTGATATTTTAATATTTTTTTGTCTAACCGATGGATTATTTTTAAGTTATGTTTTATTGGGTGAGTATGTTTCATATGGTGATTATTGTAAATCATTTTATTTTCATTAATTGCATAATTATTTCAATTATTCAGTTTTATTTAATAAAGGATACTTTATTGATTGTAACTATTTTATAAATATTTTTATTTCACCATTTAATTATATATTCCTTTTTATTAATTTGGTTTCTACTGATTATTGGTTAATTATATAATAATTTTCAACTAAATAATTAATCTTAATTGCCTGATTCATTTAATTATTTGATAAGCTAAAATTATTTCATCAATGTTATTAACCCGTATGATTTTAATTATAAAACTAACTAATGTTTTGTGGCGGCCACCGTGGTGTGATGGTAGCGTGCTCCGCCTATCACACCGTATGCCCTGGGTTCAACTCCCGGGCAAAGCAACATCAAAATTTTAGAAATAAGATTTTTCAATTAGAAGAAAATTTTTCTAAGCGGGGTCGCCCCTCGGCAGTGTCTGGCAAGCGCTCCGATTGTATTTCTGCCATGAAAAGCTCTCAGTGAAAACTCATCTGCCTTGCAGATGCAGTTCGGAGTCGGCATAAAACATGTAGGTCCCGTCCGGCCAATTTGTAGGGAAAAATCAAGAGGAGCACGACGCAAATTGGAAGAGAAGCTCGGCCTTAGATCTCTTCGGAGGTTATCGCGCCTTACATTTATTTTTTTATAATGTTTTGTGATTCTTTTTAACTATTTGGTATTGGATTTTTTTACAGATAATTTATTCATTTGATTCTATCTGATTCTTGTTGATTATGTCATAATCATATTGCTCTTTTAATAAAATAATTATGTTTTAATGCTTAATTAATTGAATTATCTAATTAGTTATACTTATTTGATTAATAGTGATTTTCATTATATAATTAACATAAGTTTTGATTTTCTATTCAACTGTTGGATACATTTATATGATGGGATTTTTTAATTTATATCATTCTAGGATTCTGAATTATTTCACTATTTGAAAACTTTTATTTATTTCATTATTGGACGATTTAGTTATGTAACTTTATTTATTAATTTTAATACTGTATATATTTGATTATAATTGATTACTTATTCGTTTTAATGATTTGATTAATTTTAATGTTTCCATTAAATATAAATATACAAGTTTTTTTTTTCTTTATGACACTCAATTTAGTTATTAAATTTTTTCAAATGATATGATTACATTTTATTATTTGACAAATACTTGTTTTGAATATACTAAATTCATTGCTTAATTAAATATTTTATTATTTGTTTTGATTTAATTTTTAAATTAGTCAGTCACTAATAACATAATTGGAAAGTTAGGATAATCAAAAAAATTGAACATTTTTAGAGAACTATTCAAATGAAAAACAAGAAATAATTGAAAGTAATGAAATTAATTAATCAATAACTTTTAAATTGATTTGTTGAAATATTATAACTACTTGAAAATAATCAAGTTATGTTATTATTATTATCAACTGTACAAAAGCAAGAATTAATTGCAAATGAACAAATAATGATTTAATTGACAAAATAAAGAATATCTATGAACTTATTGTTTTACTTAGTTAATCATCTATCACGTAACTACAAAAATCTTAAAACTTTTGAATTAATCATTGAATTATACCAATTGCGCAATAATTAATTAATTTTTAATCATTAATTTAAACTAGTTAGTCACCAATCGCATAGTTCGAAAAATCATAAATTTTTGAAAAAAAAATAAGAAATAATCGCAAATAATCAAATAAAAATCTTTTAATTTTTTTGCTCGAACGTTGTGGCAGCGCACTGCCCTCAAGTGGTCCGATGAAACCAGGCTAATCCTGTTATTTTTTTTTTGTTTTTGTTTTTTTAATTCATACATAGTTTTTTTTTTTATTTTTTTTGTTTTTGTATCCTAATTCTTATTTATGTTTTATTTATAATTTCTACTTTTTTTTGTTACCGAGTCTTTGAGAGGCAGTGGCTTCTTAAGCGCCGAGATCTAAAACCACTCAGCTACAGGGAAACTCATCAGCTGAGAAATATTTATTCACATACTACAATAGATTAAAAGTATAAGTATAACTTTTAATTATTAAGAGAAGATAGAACCGTTTTTTTATGGCAAAGAGCGGGTCCGAAACATCAATTATTCTCGAGTGAGAGTTATAATCTTCACGCAAACATAGAAAAGGTTCGTTTAGTTGGAAATTGCTTCTGCATTGTTTAATCATTATAGGTTTATAATGCCTTGAAACTCGGCATGGAACATTCAAGTTTACTTCGTTCAAAAGAAATGTGCTTGAAATCGATCCATTTAAAAGTCTAGCCATAAATAGTACACCTAGCATTTCTCTACGATAGGACGATTTATTAGTTTTAACCGATCTGTGTAAGGAGGAAGATTATACGGAGAGTCCCATTGAAGATTTCTGAAGGCGAAAAGTAAAAACTGTTTTCGAATTGATTCTAGTCTATCCACATGAACTTGATAATCATTAATTAAAACAGTAACGGGGTGTTATTTTATCATAAAACACAATCCTCAAAAACGCACAATGTAACTACATCACAATTAATTACTATCCTAATTACTATCCTAATGTCCCATTGGCACTTTATTTCCACTAAAGAGGAAAACACAACAGAAATCACTCTTCTTAATTGCATTAAATTTTCACTCAGCAAAAATTGACATATACAATGCATTCCTTCAAGCTTATTTATCTGCGTTTTTAATACTATTTTCTGGTTTTACATATTTTTTGCATTTTTTTAACTTTTTTTTTAAATTCTGTAATTCTTTATTGATGTTGTGCTGCTTTTTTTTTGATGTCATTTGTCTAGTTGCTAATGTTGTTGTGTTAATTAGTGCAGACACCTTGCTTGCTTGACATTGAAAAAATTTTCATTGTTTTGTGTTTTTTGTTGATAGTTAGCGTTTTTTTGCTTTTAAATTGTGGCTATCATTTCTAGGTAGCAGAATTTTTAATAAAAGCATTTCGCAGGTTTAAATTCTTTTACTATTTTTCATCAGTTTATTTTTGTGGTAAATGTTTTTGAGCATATTGTATATTGTTTGTACATATGTACTTTTTTTATACTTTTAGCATATTTAGCAAAAATTTAGCTTGTGCTTAGCACGCGAGCATTGAAAGCTTTTTTAGTTTCTTGGTTCGTATTCTTGACCCATTGTTAAAATTGTTGTGTATACTACAAACTTACATACATACAGACAAATTCATTTCAATAATATTTATATCTGCGTTTCGGTAAGTAGATTGAGCTTAGATTAACAACTTGTTTTTCTTTTTTTTTTTAAATAAATAAAGAATCATATAAGTGACAAAAGTTCAACCGAAAATATTGAACTCTTCCAGAATTTTGGTCGTTTGAACTGTCAATGTTGAACAGGTTTTGCCAGAGACTTGAAGTCATGCTGAACTGCTATGAACGTTATTATTGAAAACAAATTTAAATTACTTGCTGTTCAAACAAAAGAATCGTTAATACTTGAACTTCTAAAAAAAATATGAAATGTGTAAGTTCAGTGTTAAGGTCTTTGAGCAAATGTAAATAACCAGCGCTGAGCTTAAAAATCAGCTCAAATAACGCCCGAAAGCTCACTAAGGAGGGTGACACTCCCTTGCTATTGATGTTCTCGTGCGACAGAGGGGAACAAATAAATAACATTAAGTTTAGAAAAGGCTTAAAAAGTAGCCAACTCATATGCCCATTAATAAGTGATCGCATTTAAATACAAAAAAAAAAAATAAATAAAAAAAAAAATTAAATCAATACTTGGCGAGATTTACCTAGGACCAGATTTATGCCAAGCAGCTTCTTTCACATTTTCCGTCGAACCTCTCTCAATTTTTTCCACAAATTGGATGGGCGGAGCCTACATGTTTTATACCGACTCCGAACGAAAGGTGCAAGGCATATTATTTTATAATTGCAAAAAGCCTTTCTGCAAATTTTTGACATTGCTTAGGCCGGGACTTGAACCCGGTGCATTGGGTGTGGTAGGCGGAGTATGCCATCAGCACACCACGGCAGCCGATGGAAAATCAGCCAAAGATTAGTTATGGTAAGACAAGGTGAACTCTCAGCGCAGCACATAAGCAACTTTAGGCTGAAAGACTCAATTGATGTGGGTCTGGACACCTCACATGCGATTATATTACATATCTGGCATTAACTACGGTGCAGAGGAAGGAGGGTTAGTTTAGCTACTGCGCGTATTCCTGCACTGGAGGGTTTTGATCACTATAAATAAAGGGAAGGGGCAGATGTAAGATTTTTAAAAAGCCGAATTTATCTTTAAAGGCATTCGAGTTATAAACAACACAAAAAATCGACGTAGGTTCATTAAATGCTATGCTATTATTCTAGTTTCAATTATTATTTCAGTTACTGTTTCGATTCCGATTCAATTTTCGGTTTTCGAACCGTGGTTGGAATTACCGTTTCGATTCCGAAAGCGAATTAGATTCGTTTCGATTCCACTTTCAGTTTTGATTCCGGTTTCCAGTCAGGTTTCGGATTTAGTTCTGGTTCGGGTGGGTGTCGATTTAAGTACGATCTGAGACGATTTAAGAACGGAGTTTCGGTTGTGAAAACAGTTTTTATTCAGGTTCCAATTTCAGTTCTAGTCTTAGTTCCTCGTTTGTTTGTGTGTTCCAAATCTCGCTTCGCGTTACAATTACAGTTATTTATATGATCTACGTTCCATTCATGTTTCGGCTTTGATTCTATTCATATTCGCATTCCGCCCTTTGGTTCCAGTTACGTTTCGTGCTTTTTTCCAGTTTTAGTTCCGACTTCAGTTCCGATTTACGTTAGATATATGGTTGCAGTTTCGATTCCGATTCCGGTTTTGGATTTGGTTTCGGTTGTAATATAATTTAAGTTGGAATGCTCATTTCGATTCCAGATAAGTTGCTAGTTATATTCTGATGTCAATTCCGTTTGCAGTTCCGTTAACGGGATTTTAGTTCAAATTAAGGTCTAAGCCACCAGGATTCGGTGCTGAATACAATTTCTATTGCGATTCCGAAACCAACGAATTTAGTTTTTCACATTCGGTTCCGGATCTAGACTTCCGATGCCCATTTTCGTGTAGATTTCGCTTCCAGGTTTGGGGCAGGTTCACTCTTGATAATATTTGATAAAAAATGTTACCTCACTATATTTGGGCTATATCCTGAGAAATATTCTAGCTATCGCCCTTGTAATACCAAAAACCATCTTTGAATAAGAAGGCGAGGTCGTGAACATTCTCAAAAGAATAGATCTAGGTCAACACAATGAACTCATTTGATCTGCGTATGTGAGATCTGACGAACCGGTCAGTTCAACCACTAAAAGCTTTATCAGTAACCTACATGCTAATATATTTATTTATATAAACGGCGGTATATTAAAGTATTCATGTAACTGTGAATTTGTCACAGCGACTAAAATATCACAGTAAATTTTAGCGATAATTAAAAAAAAAGCGCTGTTACTGACTCCCTGTGACTACATCTGGATCTCATTCGCTATCACGCTTACAGACCCACTCCTAGCCCTCGTTGTAGGAACAATCAGCTACGATAATATGAACAAATAATAATGTGATCAGTGCTGTGATTAAGTAGCACTATGCAACATTGAATCGCTACAGTCGCTTGCCAGCAATTGCTATCCACTGATTGATGTGGCAGTAAGCCGCAGGCTGTATGGAGAGCCCGCGTTTGGATGTTTGATTTCGATTATCGATTAGTGTGGTTGTAACCTGGGATTTATATCATATTGCCCTTATATCACTGTACAGTCACATCCACGGGTAAACATCATTGTGATTCAGTAGATACAGTCACAGATCACGTTGTTTGGTAAAAGTCGTGGGATTCGCAAGCTCAATTGGACGAAGGATGACTTATGAGCAAGCTCTACTTATACTCAATTTGTTTACTAAAACACTAAATCTTAATTGCCTTACACTTATTTCTTGTAATAAATTCTATTTTGATGTTAATAATAAATTCTATTTTGCGTTTCTTTTAACAGTGTATACTAAATTCATGTACATATATATGTAGATTTGTATACAAAAATAAATATTTACATAGCCAACCAAATATTATTAAGGCTGTCCCTGACATTGAACGTGAACTCAAATTTATTAAAGGTTTACTTAAAATATTTATTTAATCTTTAGTTGATAACTTAATTTACAAAACAAGTAAGAACGGAACTGTCTTCGCCGAAGATCTCATACCTTTCATGAATGGAGCTGAAATATAATGTGTTGAAACTTGAAAAATTCATAAAATGTGAACAATCGGTTGTATGGGATATGTATTATACATGACCGATCTTTACAATTTTTTTAGACAATAACGTCTAACAATAAATTTTCTATCAGTAAATAATTACTTACTAAGATTTCAGAATAATCAAATAAATTATGCTAGGAATAATCAAAAAGTGAATAACCTTGAAGTTAATCGTTTTATTTAATCGTTTATGTATAACGATTAAGTTTCAAGTTTCAAGTTTTGATTAATGGTACGTCCCTAAGTTATATTTTATGTGAATTTTAAGGTTTCGTGAAGTGCTGTAGCATGCTCGCCTACCATATCATGGTTCCTGAGTTCCTGAGTTCAAGGCCCGGGAAAAGCAACATCATAGAAAAAAGTTGTTTCAAAACAAGTAAGGAAGGCTAAGTTCGGGCATAACCGAACATTACATACTCAGCTGAGAACTATGGAGACAAAATAAGGGAAAATCGCCATGTAGGAAAATGAACCTAGGGTAACCCTGGAATGTGTTTGTACGACAAGTGTATCAAATGGAAAGTATTAAAAAGAATTTTAAGAGGGAGTGGGCCATAGTTCTATAGGTGGACGCCATTTAGGGATATCGCCATAAAGGTGGACCAGGACTGACTGTAGAATTTGTTTGTACGATATGGATATCAAATTAAAGGTATTAATGAGGGTTTTAAAAGGGAGTGGTGGTAGTTGTATATACGAAGGCGTTTTCGAGATATCCACCAAAATGTGGACTAGGGTGACCCAGAACATCATCTGTCAGGTACCACTAATTTATTTATATATGTAATACGACGAACAGTATTCCTGCCAAAATTCCAAGGGCTTTTGATTTCGCCCTGCAGAACTTTTTCATTTTCTTCTACTTAACATTTTACAAAGTTTTTTTCTAAAGTTATATTTTGCGTCAATAAACCAATCCAATTACCATGTTTCATCCCTTTTTTCGTATTTGGTATAGAATTATGGTATTTTTTAAATTTTTCGTAATTTTATATATCGAAAAAGTGGGCGTGGTCATAAACGGATTTCGGCCATTTTTTATACCAATACAAAGTGAGTTCAGATAAGTACGTGAACTGAGTTTAGTAAAGATATATCGATTTTTGCTCAAGTTATCATGTTATGGGCGGAGCGGAAGGACAGACGGTCGACTGTGTATAAAAACTGGGCATGGCTTCAACCGATTGCGCCCTTTTTCACAGAAAACAGTTGCCGTCATAGAATCTATGCCCCTATCACATTTCCCAAGGATTGGTAAATTTTTGTTCGACTTATGGCATTAAAAGTATTCTAGACAAACTAAATCAAAAAGGGCGGAGCCACGCCTATTTTGAAATTTTCTTTTATTTTTGTATTTTGTTGCATCATATCATTACTGGAGTTGAATTTTGACTTAATTTACTTATATACAGTAAAGATATTAAATAGTTAATATTTAATAGTAGTAACGTTCCTGCCAAATTTCATCATGATATCTTCAACGACTGCCAAATTACAGCTTGCAAAACTTTTAAATTACCTTCTTTTAAAAGTGGGCGGTGTCACGCCCATTGTCCAAAATTTTACTAATTTTCTATTCTGCGTCATAAGTTCAACTCACCTACCAAGTTTCATCGGTTTATTCGTCTTTGATAATGAATTATCGCACTTTTTCGGTTTTTCGAAATTTTTGATATCGAAAAAGTGGGCGTGGTTATAGTCCGATTTCGTTCATTTTAAATAGCTATCTGAGATGAGTGCCCAGGAAGCTGCATACCAAATTTCATCAAGATACCTCAAAATTTACTCAAGTTATCGTGTTAACGGACGGACGGACAGACGGACGGACATGGCTCAATCAAATTTTTGTTCGATACTGATAATTTTGATATATGGAAGTCTATATCTATCTCGATTCCTTTATACCTGTACAACCAACCGTTATCTAATCAAAGTTATTATACTCTGTGAGCTCTGCTCAACTGAGTAAAAAATAAGTAAGGAAGGCTAAGTTCGGGTGTAACCGAACATTACATACTCAGTTGAGAGCTATGGAGACAAAATAAGGAAAATCACCATGTAGGAAAATGAACTTAGGGTAACCCTGGAATGTGGTTGTATGACATGGGTATCAAATGAAAGGTGTTAATGAGTATTTTAAAAGGGAATGGGCTTTAGTTCTATAGGTGAACGCCTTTTCGAGAAATCGCCATAAAGGTGGACCAGGGGTGACTCTAGAATATGTTTGTACGATATGGGTATCAAATGAAAGCTGTTAATGAGTATTTTGAAAAGGAGTGATCCTTAGTTCCATAGGTGGACGCCGTTTCGAGATATCGCCATAAAGGTGGACCAGGGGTGTCTCTAGAATGTGTTTGTACGATATGGGAATCAAATGAAAGGTGTTACTGAGCATTTTAAGAGGGAGTGGCCATTAGGTCTATAGGTGGACGCCTTTTGGAGATATCGCCATTAGGGTGGGCCAGGGGTGACTCTAGAATGTTTGTACGATATGGGTATCAAACGAAAAGTGTTACTGAGCATTTTAAGAGGGAGTGGGCATTAGGTCTATAGGTGGACGCCTTTTCGAAATGTCGCCATTAGGGTAGGCCAGGGGTTACTATAGAATGTGTTTGTATGATATGGGTATCAAATGAAAGTTGGTAATGAGTATTTTAAAAGGGAGTAATCCTTAGTTCTATAGGTGAACGCCTTTTCGAGATATCGCCATAAAGGTGGACCAAGGGTGACTCTAGAATGTTTGTACGATATGGGTATCAAACGAAAGGTGTTACTGAGAATTTTAAGAGGGAGTGGGCATTAGGTCTATAGGTGGACGCCTTTTCGAGATATCGCCATTAGGGTGGGCCAGGGTTGACTCTAGAATGTGTTTGTACGATATGGTGGACGCCTTTTCGAGATATCGCCATAAAGGTGGACCAAGGGTGACTCTAGAATGTTTGTACGATATGGGTATCAAACGAAAGGTGTTACTGAGCATTTTAAGAGGGAGTGGGCATTAGGTCCATAGGTGGACGCCTGTTCGAGATATCGCCATTAGGGTGGGCCAGGGGTGACTCTAGAATGTTTGTACGATATGAGTATCAAACGAAAGGTGTTACTGAGCATTTTAAGAGGGGGTGGGCATTAGGTCTATAGGTGGACGCCTTTTCGAGATATCGCCATTAGGGTGGGCCAGGGGTGACTCTAGAATGTGTTTGTACGATATCGATATCAAATTAAAGGTATTAATGAGGGTTTTAAAAGCGAGTGGCCTTTAGATGTATATGTGAAGGCGTTCTCGCGATATCGACCAAAATGTGGACCAGGTGATCAAGAAAATCATCTGTCGGGTACTGCTAATTTATTTATATATGCAATACCACTAACAGTATTCCTGCCAAGATTCCAAGGGCTGTTGATTTCGCCTTGTAGAACTTTTTCATTTTCTTCTACTTAATATGGTAGGTGTCACATCCATTTTACAAAGTTTTTTCCAAAGTTATATTTTGCGTCAATAAACCAATCCAGTTACCATGTTTCATCCCTTTTTTCGTATTTGGTATAGAATTATGGCATTTTTTTCATTTTTCGTAATTTTCGATATCGATAAAGTGGGCGTGGTTATGGTCAGATTTCGGCCATTTTTTATACCAAGATAAAGTGAGTTCAGATAAGTACGTGGGCTAAGTTTAGTAAAGATATATCCGTTTTTGCTCAAGTTATTGTGTTAACGGCCGATCGGAAGGACAGACGGTGGACTGTGTATAAAAACTGGGCGTGGCTTCCACCAATTTCGCCCATTTTCACAGATAACAGAACCCGTCATAGAATCTATGCCCCTACCAAATTTGAGAAGGATTGGTAAATTTTTGTTCGACTTATGGCATTAAAAGTATTCTAGACAAACTAAATGAAAATGGGCGGAGCCACGCCCATTTTGAAATTTTCTCTTATCTTTGTATTTAGTTGCATCATATCATTACTGGAGTTGAATTTTGACTTAATTTACTTATATACAGTAAAGATATTAAATTTTTTGTTAAAATTTGAATTAAAAAAAATTTTTTTTTAAAAAGTGGGCGTGTTCTTCATCCAATTTTGCTAATTTTTATTTAGCACATATATAGTAATAGTAGTAACGTTCCTGCCAAATTTCATCATGATATCTTCAACGACTGCCAAATTACAGCTTGAAAAACTTTTAAATTACTTTCTTGTAAAAGTGGGCGGTGCCACGCCCGTTGTCCAAAATCTTACCAATTTTCTATTCTGCGTCATAACGTCAACCCATCTACCAAGTTTCATCGCTTTAACCGCCTTTGGCAATGAATTATCGCATTTTTTCGGTTTTTCGAAATTTTAGATATCGAAAAAGTGGGCGTGGTTATAGTCCGATATCGTTCATTTTAAATAGCGATCTGAGATGAGTGCCCAGGAATCTACACACCAAATTTCATCAAGATACCTCAAAATTTACTCAAGTTATCGTGTTAACGGACAGACGGACGGACGGACGGACGGACGGACATGGCTAAATCAAATTTTTTTTTCGATACTGATGATTTTGATATATGGAAGTCTATATCTATCTCGATTCCTTTATACCTGTACAACCAACCGTTATCCAATCAAAGTTCTTATACTCTGTGAGCTCTGCTCAACTGAGTAAAAAAAAAAATATATATCGAAAAAATGGGTCCTGTTACGCCAAAAAAGTATAAAGCTCGGTATCCTCGGAAGTATGCTGCGTCTGTAAAATTTTTATTTTCTTAAAGATTTAAGGGGTCAAAAGATGTTTTCGACCAAGAGTGGAGAGTTGGACTTGGGCTTTTGCTTCATTCTCTAGAGGATGGTGGTTTATGCTGATGACCTGGGATGTCGAGTTTATTTCAAATTAAGGAAGAATAATCGGTTGTATGGGAGATATATTGTATATACAAAAGTGTATGTCCGATCTTGAAAATTTGTCTAGACAATAATGTATGGCTTATGTCTCAACGGCTTGTGATATTTCAATCTTCCAGCTCGTAAAATGAGGAATAAATGGCAAATCCCTCTGTTTCGTAAAATCGGTTGTATGGGCTATATATGTGGTCGGTTCCAAATATGACGAAAATATATCTGCTCACCAAATTTCAAAAATTGAGGGACTAGTTTGCGTTCAAACAGATAGACAGACGAACAGACGGACATCGCTTAATCAACTCAAATTGTCATCCTGTTAATTTCCGTGTACTTATTGCTGGGTCTAACTCTTCTCCTTAAAGTACTTAAAATTTTGAAAGTCATACCGAACTTAACATACCATTTCATTTTCATGAAAGGTATAATAATAGACCCAAAGCAAAACAAGTAAACAAAGTAATTGAAAATCTTGTAATAATTTTCTTTTCACAAATTTAAATACTCATTCAAGGTCATAGGATATAGCCAATGCACCCATAGACCCACCCGTAACATAGAAAAAAAAAAAATAATAAAATGAAAATAGACAATATTAACACAATATCTAGCTTTGTATATAAAATGAAAAAAAGTCTAACAAAAACAAAACAAAGAAAGCAAACAATAAAAAAAAAACGAACAATCTAAAAAGTTGATATGTAAATAGTGTACAAACAAATGAAAAACAATTTAAGTATTCTTTTTTTCACCGCATTCTAAAAGAAGACTCGCCTATTACCTCTTGCTGTGCACACAAACACACACACTCATCTAAAGAATTATTTAATGACCAATAAACAGAAAAATTCAAAAACAGAAAATATTCACTAAATAATTTTCATTATCTTTTCAAGGTAAAAGAAAGCAGCGCAGAACAAATAAAAGGCACACATGTCAGGTAAATTTACAGAGATGCTGAAATATTATGAAATTTGCAAATTGATGATAACAATGCACAACAAAAATTTGACATATGAGTAACAACGGCAGATCTTTGAAAGCGGGAACATCACATAGATAATTTTGCTGAATACACTGAGGATATGCAATTAGTCGATTAGAAAAACTTCAGGGCCAGATTATGTATGACGCCGTAAAACTTTGCGTCGCAGTCACTGGCATTCACACTCACCACTATATAATACCAAAAATTTCACAAAAGCAATCAGACTTACTATCACTCACTGAGGTGAGTTCACGCGAGAGTATGCGACTCGTTGCGTTATACATAATATGCCACGTAATTAACAATTTTTTAGTTTAATCGAAATGACTGATTAATCAGATTCTGATTAAATTATTTCCGAAAGTGGTGGTGTTAGCGACAATTAAATTTTCTATCAATAAATAATTATTTACTTAGAATTCAGGTTAATCAAATAAATAATGCTATGAATAATCAAAATGTGAATAACATTGAAATTAATCACTTTATTTAATTGTTTATTTATAATGATCAAATAATCAAGTTTTGATTAAATGCATCCCTAAATAATTTTTATTTGAACTTAAAGGTATCGTGAAAGGGCTGTAGCATGCTGGCCTATCATACCATGGTTCCCTAGTTCAATTCCCGGTAAAAGCAACATAAAAATCTTAAAAAAAAAAGTTGTTTCAATCAAATAAAAATCGAATCATAGTCGCCTTCTGTAGGGCCTTGTCACGCTCTCCCAGTTAATTTATGTCAAGAAAAGCTTCTCAGCAAAAATGCATTTTCTTGCAGATTTCGTTCAGAATCGGCATAAAATATGTAGGTCCTGTTAAGCCATTTTGTAGAACAAAGTAAAAGGCTGGGCCTAAATCTCATAGGAGCTATGCTGTGCCCTTTATTTATTTTATTTTCTTAAATGGTTAGGGGGTCTTAAGATATTTTCGACCAAGTGTGGAAAACCAGTTAAAATAGGTTAG
This sequence comes from Eurosta solidaginis, assembly GCF_040869045.1. Taxonomy (NCBI): domain Eukaryota; kingdom Metazoa; phylum Arthropoda; class Insecta; order Diptera; family Tephritidae; genus Eurosta; species Eurosta solidaginis. Next base: position 242,222,681 of record NC_090322.1, read on the forward strand.
TTATATCGCCCAATATCTCTCCTATCGTCAGTAGCCAAGACGCTTGAAGCCATTTTGCTCCCCTACTTCAAAGCAAATTTGCAGCTAGCCTGTCATCAGCATAGCTTCAGTAAACTCCATAGCACCACCATCGCGCTCAATGCCATTAGCACCCGGATAAATTGCGGTTTAAATCAAAACCCCCACCATAGAATAGTACTCGTTGCGCTAGACCTATCAAAAGCTTTTGATACGGTCAACCATGGCACGCTACTGCAAGACCTGGAAGGGTCTACGCTTCCCCCATGTCTTAAAAGGTGGACCGCAAATTATCTGGGTGGTCGGCAGGCATCGGTGCAATTTAGAAAGGAAACATCAAAACCAAGAAGAATTAAACAAGGGGTGCCACAGGGTGGTGTTATATCCCCACTTTTCTTTAATTTCTACATATCTAAGCTACCTTCGCCACCAGAAGGAGTTACTATCGTTTCCTACGCCGATGACTGCACAATAATGGCCACAGGCCCAAGCCCATAGATCGATGAGCTTTGCAACAGAATAAACGTCTACCTCCCTGATCTCTCCAGTTTTTTCGCCTCGCGAAACCTGGCATTATTACCGTCTAAATCCCCCGCTACCTTTTTTACAACATGGACGTCCCAAATGTCCACCATTTTGAATATCCACGTCGATCGCACTACGCTATCGACTGTCCTACAACCCAGAATCTTGGGTGTGATGTTTGATCAGGATCTACATTTTGGCGAGCATGCAGCCGCAATTGTAACGAAAATCCAGAGCCGTAAAACAATCCTCAAATCCCTTGCTGGCAGTTCTTGGGGAAAAGACAAACAAACGCTCATTACCACATACAAAGCAATTGGCCAGCCGATTGCATGCCACGCGTCCCCTATATGGTCGCCGAGCCTAAAAACTACTCACTGGAAGAAGCTAGAGGCCTGCCAAAATACTGCTCTCAGAACCGCCACGGGCTGTCTCGTTATGTCCCCAGAACACCATCTACATAATGAGGCGAGAATACTCCCCATCAGGGAGAGAAATGAGATGCTAACCAAACAGTGCCTGTTGAATACCCAGAAACCTGGACATCCCAACAGACATCTGATTGATGAGCCAACACCGCCTAGGAACTAAATGAGTCATTTCCGTAAGCATGATGAGGAAATACGGCACCTGAGAACTCAGCCGTATGAAGCAAAAGAACACAAGCAGGTCCTCAGTGAATTCCACAAACAGGCGTCGGACCTTTATGCCAGGAATTGCCCGGTGAATCCAGTACTCAAAGAACAGTACCCAAAACTTGCGGAAGAGGAACTCATACTCCCCAGAGAAAAACGAGTCATTCCAGCTCAACTTCGTTCTGAATACTGTAACAGGCTAAACTCTTACCTATCCAGAATCAACCCCGACATACAAAATGTATGCCCCGCTTGCAATGTGTCCCCATATGACACGAACCATCTCTTTAATTGTAATATGGAACCAACGCCTTTAACACCCCTCACATTATGGTCCACCCCTGTTGAAACAGCAAGTTTTCTTGGACTCCCGTTAGAGGATATTGATGAAAATTTGTGATCGGTCGCACCTATTGGGTAGGGCGAAGCAGTGCTACTACAACAACAACAACAACAAAGAGTGGAGAGTTGGGCTTGTGCTTTTGTTTCATTCTCTAGAGGATGGTTGTTTATGTTGATGACCTGGGTACCCTTACCAAGCAGACATTTTTCTATGCACTGAGGGATTAGTTCAACCACAGCAAAACGGACCAGGCTATTGCTACGAGGTGTACAAAAAGGTGCTAAATTTAAACTATCCTCAACTGGGAGAGTGTAGGTATCAATTTCGGTTTCAATTTCGCTCCATTTTAGTTCCTGTTTCTTAAGCACTTCCCGTCACAATGTGGAATCCGTCTTCGGTTTCTACTCCGATTTCCGTTAATATTTCGAATTTCAGTTTCAATTGTCTGTTACTGTTTATTATCGAGTTTCGATTTAAGAATGGACTCCGGTATCGTTTGCGATTTCAGGTTCGGTTTAGATTCTGGTTTCGTTTCCCACTAGAGCTCCTCAGTTGATTTCGGTTTTATTTCCGTTTCAGTTCTGATTCGAGCCAAGTTCAAATTTTGTTTTCCGCTTAGGTTATGATATCGAGTTTACTTCAAATTAAGTTGCAGCTTCGGTTCCTATTTCAGTTTCGAACTAAATTTTAATAACAGCTTCTACTCTTGATTTGATTTAGGTTTCAATCCAATTTCAGTTGTGATTCGAGTTAAGTCCGATGTCTGGTTTTCGCTTAAGTTAGTTTCGGCTTGAGTTAGTATGGGTTTATTTTTGGCGCAAATTCAGGCTCCGGTTTCGATTTTGGTTCTGATATAAGCTCGAAGTACGGCTTTAGTTCCGCGTGCGATCGTGACTGCGATTTTGATTCGGCCCGGTGCGATTTTAAGCTCGAATTCAAGTCCGGTTTCGGTTATGATTCCAATTTTCGTTCCAGTTTAAGTTCAGAACACGGGTCCCCTCTATTATTGAGAATTTGGTTCCGATTCTAATTTTGGTTACTGATTTGGTTTCGGTTCCATTTGTGGTTTGCGTCTGATTCGAACCAAACGCGGGTTCTGATATCAGTATCGGTTATGGGTTCGGCTTTATTCCAGTTTCAGTTCCGACTCATGTTCGAATTTCGATTCCAATTTAAGTTTGAAATACGAGTATAGTTCCGGTTTCAGATTCAGTTCCGTTGCAGACTTCAGGTTCGATTTCCATTTTTGTTTTGTTTCCAATTTAAGTTGGGTTTCCCCTTTCAGTTTCGTTTTCGGATTGAGTTCTCTTTCCGACTTCAGGTTCGATTCCCTTTTCTGTTTTATTTCCAATTTAAGTTGGGTTTCCCCTTTCAATTTCAGTTTCGGCTTCAGAATCAGTTCCATTTTCGGCTTCTGAACGGATTCCCATTTATGTTTCGTTTCCAATTTATGTTGAGTTTCGCGTTTCATTCCCGGTTCCAGCTTTAGTTTTGGTTCCACCTTTGGCTTAAATTTTGATACCGATTCTCGTGTAGATTTCGATTCAAGTTCCAGTTCTGGCTCGCTTGTGACATGGCAAAAAATTTTAAGTGTGATTTGTAGCCGACTTCTAAGATGACAATTGCTGAAATCGTTGATTTATGACACTCAATCAATAACATTTAACAAGAGACTTATAGTAGCGTACTAAAAAGTAGCAGTGAAAATGTTAACCAAATTTCGTCAATTAATCTTCTGATATATTTACTTCCATATTTTGTAGCTGAAACAAGATACACGAAACTGAAAAACGTTTTCGAAAAAAAAAATCGAATTTGGGTATCCAGTTTTTTAGTAAAATAAATTTTAGTCTAACAAAGTCTTTTTGCAATAAAATTAGGGAAACGCGACTTATTTGTTCGAGCTGATATTGTTGCCTTACACAGCAGCGAACCGAAAAATTGGAGTGGCGATTTTTGTCAAATTTCGTAAATTAAGTTTTTGAGATTTGTTTGCATAGTTTTAGTAACAAAATTTATAAAAGTTTTTCCATAAAATATCGAAAATAAAAAAAAAGAATTTAAGTGACTGCTGTGTGCCTTCAAGTATTTTATGACTTGATCTTTTTTAAAGACAAACTGTTCTGATATTTCACTTTGATTCTTACTCTAAATTACATTGACTTCGAAATACTGCTAAACTGTATTTTCAGCGTTAGAAAACGGACGGTGCACACTCACTGTAATTTACTCAATTGACAGAAAATTCCCCGCAAAAATTTCAAATAAATACAAAGCAAACAAACTGAATGAACGCCCACTCATTCTCAAATCAGCAGGGGTACTTCGCATCACTTCGGCTTGCTCACCCCTTATAGTTTTTACACCAGCCCATTGTTATATGTTCAAGTAGATTTTCAGCAAATTAACCGACTGCCGCAACTATCGGATGCGCGTGATTGAATTGAAAGCATCGTTGTAGGTTTTCATTTTCGTTTGAGTACTCATTGAAAATTTCCGTCACTATTAGAAAAATTAAATATTATGTGTATCTTGTTATTGTCAATCGCACATATATGCATATGTGTTAATATATAGCCATATACATATGTACATTTCCGGTTATATTGCCCGCGCATCATTCGACTTTTAGTATAGCAGCGCAGTACAAAGAGGTTACGTATACGCCACGGTGTAAGCTTTAAGTGGTTGGTTGTGGGAAAATGTTGTTAGGTATTTACATACTTTTAAAGCTTAGTTCACGTGATTTGTTAATGAATGCCGAGACGATATTTTACTATGTTTTTATGATTATTTTATTATATGAATATGTATGTGCGAATGTGTCGCTTCAGTGCTGAATGAAATTGAATGTGTCCTCTGTCAATTAAGCATTTTATTATCGCTTGATCGCGTCGCTTGAAAACACCCCCGCCGGATGTCTGAGCGTATGAATGTCACTTATTAATGTTTATATGTATGTATGTGTATGTATGCTTGTATGCATGTCTGTTTCAAATCACTGTCCTCCCTTTTTTGTGATCTAATAAATGATTATTGTGTGAAAAGAGTTACGAGTGCAAAGTTGAAATGTTATGAAATTTGTCACTATGTATGTATGTGCATATGTACACTTACCCCATATGTATGTATGTATGCTTATACAAATGTATTCTATCTGCGTTTATATATTCATATACGATCACACTTTAACTTATGCGCAAATCATGAATGAATGATTCTATTGTTATGTCGCGTCGTGTGCTCATAACGCGAACAAAAAAACACGGAAATGTAACTGAAAAAGAGAATTTAATTACATTATTTGAGTTGTTTGTTTTCAATTACAATTACGTTGATTTGTGAAATTTTTTGGTTTGCTTAGTAATGCGCGTTTATTGGATTTTATCAAGGTACTAACAAAAATAAATCAAATGCGAGGAATGTCCCACTTTCTAAGCATAAATCTAAGGCGAATAGACAAAAAAGTCATGAAAAATAAAATTTTTAACAATTTAAATATTTGAAATTTGTAAAATCAGAAAAACTAAAAAAAAAAAAAAAACAATAATTACCATAAACAATTATTGTCATAGGCCTTGAACTCGAATCGAACTTGGCATCCATTAACAAAAAATATTTATTTAAGAAAATTTTAAAAAGTGCTTGACAAAAAATTTTTTTTTAAAAAGTGCTTGAAATTTTTTTTATACTCAGATTTCTTTGCACACAGAGTATATTAACTTTGATTGGGTAACGGTTGGTTGTACAGGTATAAAAGAATCGAGATAGATATAGACTTCCATATATCAAAATCATCAGTATTGTTCGTGCCCATCTGGCAATCCTGTTATTCCAATGCGAAGGAATGTAATGAAAGAATATGAAATGTCATTGTTTAGATCTTCTTTCTTGCTTTGCTTTTTTACTGAATGTAATTGATATAGTGCAACCCGCTGAAGTAATTAAAAGTTTATACAAACTACTGTGTTTTACTTCATATACAACCGCTATCGTTATAAATGCATAAAGTTGCGTACAATAAGAAGTTGCCGCATCTAAGGTCATATACATCATAATTTAATAACCCAACATACATTTATTTTGCTTGTTGTACCCAACAAGCTGATCCTTCGAGCCGGATAGTGCCGGCACACGTACACACATACATAGTTGCGAGTCACAATCTGCAACTAAATTTCATCGGAATTGAATTTTTTTGCTGAAAAAAGGTTATAAACTTACGTAAAACTTTTCTAAAGCTAATCAAGGGTTTTTGCTGGTAAAAGTGCGGGTTTAAATACACATTTAGTAGTAACATTTTCACGTGTATAACATAACCCCAAATTTGCAAATCACGCCATGTCAAAACTAAAGGTGCGCGATTCTGCATTGAATGCAATCAAGCGATATATGGTAACAAGCAAAAAGGATGAGTTGGCCTTAGATAATGAATCGATAGAAACATATCTACAACTTCTCGAGGAGCAGTGGCTCCGATTCGCTGACGCTCAACAAGAAGTAGAGTTGTCGTGCGGTGAAGAACGCTCATTTTAAAGCTATTTTTGCGATCGAAAAAGCACCGCGAGATACTGGTAAGGCTATTAAGCAAATTCTGAACTTAACTATGCAGCACGTTGGTTCACTTCGCGCGTTAGGTAGGCCTGTCGAATTTTGGGACGACTGGCTCATTCACATCATGGTTTCAAAACTGGCTTACGAGACCAGAAAACAATGGGAGCTTTCGTTAGTAAAGAATGCTTTGCCTACCTTCGAAGAGTTGGTCGAATTTTTAGAAATACGCGCTCGGTCGCTCGAAATGTTGCCGACGACTACTACACTGTCGACGACATCCCAAGGAGCGCGTCAGCTCAAAGTAGCAGCGAAGACTACAACAAACGTCCTTTATGCGGTTGGTGAGCAGCACACACCGTCTTCCAACTCTAGTGCCGTAGCGAACGTAGCACCCTGTATGCATTGCAATGCCAAACACAACATCTACGCTTGCCCAAGTTTTCGTAAATTAGATGCCGCTTCTAGGTTTGCAGTTATTAAGAAACACAGCGCTTGCCTCAATTGTTTGAGCAAAGGTCATTTTATAGCAAAGTGTCGTAGTTCATCAGTATGCAACATCTGCCGACGTCGACATCACACCCTACTTCATGGTGCTGATCTAAATGTGCATGCTTCTCCGTTTGTAAAGCTGCAAAGCAATATTTTTATACAAAATTCTACGTCTTCAACAATGAATGATTCAACCGCAACGTCGTCTATAAATGCCAACCCTGAGGCACCGCATCTTGGTTGTGTATCATCTCACCACGCTGAAGCTGACAAGGTCATCTTGTTGGCAACTGCGGAAGTCTACCTGCAAGACCATGCAGGTCGATGGCAACCCGCACGAGTGTTGTTTGACAACGGCACATGCATGCTTCGTGACAGAGGCCTACATCCAACGCCTTCGTTTACCTAGAAAACTTTCGGCAGCTCATTTCACTGGGATTGGTTCGTCAGATGGTGGTCAAGTTAAAGGAGGGACCGTGCTCTCACTCACACCTCGATCTCTGCTACGAATTTTACCGTCAATTCGCTTATATTATCGAAGATCACAAACGATCTACCTAGCATTTGTGTACAGATGCCATCTTGGCCGCACATACAAAATCTCGATCTCGCTGATCGGCACTACGCCAAACCTGGCCCTATCGATGTTTTAATAGGGATGGACGAAATGGACAAATTTTTCCTATCTGGGCTCTGTAAGGGAACGCCTAATACACCTATGGCACAAAACACAGTTTTCGGTTGGGTACTTTTCGGAAAAGCCATGCATTCATCCAGTCCCAATACTGGTCTTCTCTCACTTCATTGTGATGTGCCACTCATTAGATTGGTGAGTAAGTTCTGGGAACTCGAGGAGTTTCCGCCTAAGCAATTTTGAACTAATGAAGAAGAGGCTTGCGAAAATCACTTTCGCCAGCATTGTCGTCGCGCCAAAGATGGGCGCTATATAGTTCGCCTGCCTTTTAAGGAGTCTGTACCCTTAGGTGAGTCGAGAAATATATCTATACGAAGTTTGCTACGAATGGAAAAACGTTTCGCTATGGATGACGAGCTACGTCGACAAACACCGAGTTTATGCGGGAGCTCTTAAGTATGGGTCACATGGAGCTCGTGGGTGACGCGCCAGCGCATAAAAGCTTCTATATGCCACACCATGCTGTGGTGAAAGACACTGAAGCTGCAAATTAATATAACCGTAGTTCTATCTAACGCTGGGTTCGAGTTACGTAAATGGGCTACAAATTGCAATGAGCTTAAGGAAAATATACCGCACGCATCGAAGCAAATTTCACACTTGTTGGCTGACGGCGATGAAGTACGTACATTGGGTACTATTTGGACACGAGCGACGATTATTTATCGATAGCAGTGAACTTAACACAACTGCCTGCAGTTCTTACGAAAAGAGCTTCTTTGTCGGATTCAAGTAAAATCTTCGATTCACTCAGATTAATCGCACCTTGTACAATTTTATCGAAAATTTGGCTGCAGCGAATTTGGCGAGCGGATGTTGATTGGGACGAACCAGTGCCTATCGATGTCGCAAAGGAACGGCTTGCTTACCGTCACCAGTTGCCTGAACTCACTGCACTCAAATTAAATCGTTGGATTGGCACCGGCGAAATTTACGATCACGCTGAGTACCATGTCTTCACGGGCGCATCGCAACGCGCCTACGCTGCCACACTTTACTGTCGCACGCAAATACTCGATGGAAAATTTAAAGTAGTTTTAGTCGCCGCACGCGCAAAAGTCGCGCCTTTAAAAAGTACGACCCTTCCACGCTTAGAATTGTGCGCAGCGCATCTAGGCGCTAAACTTGTCAAGCAGATCCAGCTAAGCTTCGGTGGTAATATGAAAAAGTTATATGCGTGGACTGACTCGACTATAACGCTAGCTTGGTTAAAAAGTCATCCAAGTCGATGGTCAGTCTTCGTAGCGAACCACGTAGCCGCTGTGCAGGAAGTTTTGGCTCCTCAGTGTTGGCGACACGTCCGTTCAGAGGATAATCTGGCGGACTGCGCATCTGGAGGATTAACACCTTCGTATCTACTCTCGCATTGTCTTTGGTGGCAAGGCCCAAGTTGGCTATCCGAAGGTGAAAATCAGTGGCAACATCAGACGAACGAAGATTTGGAACAAATGATGAAACTCGATCCAACTGCTAGTTCCGAATTACGAAATACCAAGTCCGCATCGCATCTCACTCAAGCAACGGAAGAGTGGGACCTATTAGCAAGATATAATTCGTACACTAAACTAAAGAGGGTTATGGCCTACGTTATACGTTTCATCAAAAAGCTACAAACAATCAGCAGTCAGCGCACTACTGGCGCTCTCACCTGCGGTGAAATTCGTCACGCTGAAAATACTCTGGTAAAGTATATCCAAACTAACGCTTTTCCGAAAGAGATTGTTTCTTGCAGGTCAAACAAACCTATACCATTGCGAAGTACTCTAATCCGGCTTCAACCGTTTTTGGATCCTGAGGGCATTCTCCATGTTGGCGGGAGGATAAAACGTGCTTCGGTCTCTGCAGACGTCAAACACCCTATAATCGTACCGAAAAACTCAGTACTGGCTAAGCTAATAGTTCTCGACATTCGTCGCAGCACGCTGTACGCCGGTCCGCAAATTATGCAAACCGTTCTTCAACGTCGTTTTTGGGTTATGAGTTCTCGGAATCTCGTTCACGCAGTCTACCACAACTGCGTAAAATGTAAACGTATAAACCGTCAACCGCTAGGTCAAGCGATGTCGGATCTGCCAAGCAGCCGCCTAACAAGTTATCGATGTTTTTTGCACAGCGCTGTCGACTTTGCAGGACCCTATTTTATCAAGTTCTCTCAAGGCAGAGGAGCTAAATCATGCAAGGCATATATATGCAGTTTCATATGCATGAGTACTGGAACAATGCATCTCGAACTCGTCGGAGATCTCTCCTCACCAGCGTTTATTGCCGCTCTTTCGAGATTTATAAATAGAAGGGGTTATTGCCAGCATGTCTATTCGGACAACGGCACCAATTTCGTAGGTGCTGAGAAAGAGTTATACGCCGCCTACCACCGCTGCTTGGGAGATGAAAAAGTTACCTCGTATCTGGCAAATATGCAATTGACATGGCACTTTAACCCGCCGAGCGCGCCACATATGGGTGCCTATTGGGAGACAGGGGTGAAGCGAGTTAAATATAACCTGAAACGAGCTTCTGGGTAATTCATTATTAACATACGAAGAATTTTCTACGCTGTTGATGGAAATTGAAGCTTGCGTCAACTCTCGACCGCTCTATTGGCACTCTGCTAATGCCGATGACCTGGAAGTTCTCACCCCTGGTCATTTCTTGATTGGTGAGCCAATCAAGGCGCTGCTGAACCTGATACCGAAAATTTCTCAGGAAGGTTGCGTCAAAGATGGCAAGCTATTAGCGCAATGTGACAACATTTTTGGTCCCGTTGGCGAAACGAATATCTCGTCAACCTACAACAAAGGGCTAAATGGTTTCGTTCCTCCGCAAATCTAAAGGAAGATGACGTCGTTATCATTCACGATCCAACTAGCCCACCTACTAAATGGCGACTTGGGCGTGTCATTCAGTGTCATCCTGGCGCAGACGGATTAGTACGTGTAGTAAGACTGAAGACTGCCGATGGTGAATTGGTTCGGCCTATAGCGAAACTAACGTTGCTGCCAACACAAGATGAGTCTGTACTGTAATGTTGATCTCTTAATACATACGTATTTGAAATGTAAATATTTAACTATCTAAGATATTTTTAGTAACTGAAATGTGAATTCAATTTGTAAACGTGAATTTAATTTCGAACTCTTATCGGTTGTTCAAGGCGACCGGCATGTTCGTGCCCATCTGGCAATCCTGTTATTCCAATGAGAAGGAATGTAATGAAAGAATATGAAATGTCATTGTTTAGATCTTCTTTCTTGCTTTGCTTTTTTACTGAATGTAATTGATATAGTGCAACCCGCTGAAGTAATTAAAAGTTAAAAGTTTATACAAACTACTGTGTTTTACTTCATATACAACCGCTTTCGTTATAAATGCATAAAGTTGCGTACAATAAGAAGTTGCCGCATCTAAGGTCATATACATCATAATTTAATAACCCAACATACATTTATTTTGCTTGTTTTACGCAACAAGTATCGAAAAAAAATTTGATTGAGCCATGTCCGTCCGTCCGTCTGTCCGTTAACACGATAACTTGAGTAAATATTGAGATATCTTCACCAAATTTGGTGCATGAGTTTATCTGAATTGGTATTGAAAATGAGGGAAATCGGATGATAACCACGCCCACTTTTTATATATATAACATTTTGGAAAACACAAAAAACCTGAATATTTAGTAAATAATACACCTAGAATGTTGAAATTTGACGTGTGGACTGATATTGAGACTCTTGATAAAATATTGAACATTTTTTTTGTAAATGGGCGTGGCACCGCCTATTTGTGATAAAATCGATTTTACAAATATTATTAATCATAAATCAAAAATCGTTAAACCTATCGTAACAAATTTTTGCAGAGAGGTTGCCTTTACTCTAATGCTTTGAAGAAAAATTAAAGAAATCGGTTAATGACCACGCCCACTTTTATATAAAAGAGTTTTGAAAGGGTCGTAGATGAAAATAATAAGCTATAACTTAGCAAAAAATAGTTTTGAATCAATGATCTTTCACTTATCAAGTTTTATTGTAAGAGGAAATGGGGAGACATTTTTTTTTAAATGGGCGGTGCCACGTGTTATGTAGAAAAGTAATTTATCTGAAATGAAATGTACAATTGAAGCTCACGCTGAGTATATAATGTTCGGTTACATCCGAACTTAGACATCTTTACTTATTTTTTTTTAATTTTGGTTAAATATTTCAATTAGGGTTTCAACAAAAAAAAAAAAATCCAAAATAAGTAGACTTCACTTGTTTTCTTTTCCGACTATATTTTTATTAAAATTATTTCGCAAATAAAAATTCGGAGCAAAGCAAAATAATTTGAAAAAGTTGAAAACGTGTTGTTTAAATTTGAAAAAAAAAAAATTAGCTTATGTATGTATATGTATGTTCAGAGACATATTTTTTAATGCTCAACAACTTTTTTATTATAAAAAAAAAAATTTTAAATGAAAAACAATTAAGTGTTGCCTAAATTAAAGCAAAACATAAAAATAAAATTTAGAAATCTATAGCTAAGATGCATTTTTTCCAAAACTTGAAACAATATCGTGTTTTAACTAAATATAAATGCATTTCGACATAGATATTGTAGAAAAATATTTTTTAGTTCTTTTGGAAAATTTAAAAAAAAAAAAAAAAAAAAAATTGGGAAGCTCCAAGGGGTTTCAAAGATGTAGAAATCGTTTTAGCTTATATGTATATGTATGCATATTTGGGGGAAATTTTTTCAAAGCTCATACAATATTTTAAAACAAAAAAAAAATTATTAGTTGCCTCAGTTAAAAAAAAAAAGTTAGAAATCAAAAGTTAAGATGCATTTTTTGCAAGATTTGGAAGCATATGGTGTTTCAGCTAAATTGAGATGCACTTCAAAATATAAGAATTTCAGAATTTTTTTTTGACAAATTCCAAAAAAAGTTTGCAAAGCTCCAAAGAAGTGTTTGAGTGTTTGGGTTTCACAAGAATTGGAAATACATCGAATTAAGCTAAACGTAATTGCACTTTAACATAAACTGTAAAAAATTCATTTTTTTTTAAATTCCAAAAAAATTTCCCAAAACTTGTTTCAAGGTTTATATAAAATGATAATATAAGAAACTAAAAATATTTTTTTACTATTATTATTATTATTTTTTTTTTAATTATATTTTTATATTGAAAAAAATCTTGAGAAAACTTTTTTGGTAACATAAAAAATTGTATAGGCTCCAACTAAAGTAGAATTTTTTCCAATATTAAACACACTTCTTTCTTAAATTTCGAAACTATTTTTTAAGCTTATTTGCTTTCAAGAAAAGAGTTCTGAATACTGAACTTTTTTTTTTTGGGAAAAAGACTAGAAATTAAAAAAAAAACCAAAAATATTTTGTTTTTTTTATAAGTACTAAACCAAATAAAAGTTTTCAAAAAAAAAAAAATATTTTTTAAATTAAGAGTCAAAGTATTTATTTAGCATAGACCAAATAAAATCGAAAACATTTAAAAGTTGTTCGGAAAGCTTTAAACCTTTAAAAATATATATATATATGATTAAAAAAAAAATTTCTCTAAACTAACATTTCAAAATTTTGTGTACGGAAGATGGCGAAAACAAAGCATCGGATCTAATAGAAGTAACCGGTTTAATAAACTAATCGATTCAAAGAAAGTAGCGGGCTCCAAAAAAAGAAAGCAGTTCCAATAAAGTGACTGTTTCTAGAAAGAAAGCGGATCTAAATAGAAGATAGCTGAACTCATGGAAGTCATTGGTTCCTAAAGAGTAATCAGTAATATCCGCTTTTCCAACCAGTTCCAAAAAGAACGAGATTTAAGAAAAAGGATCCGGAAAAATCAACGGATTCAAGAAAGAACAAAGTAAAGAATATTTATCCGGTTCGAAAAAGTAACAACTTAGATGCTAGAAAGAACTTGTAACGTGACTGGATGTAAAAAAGAACCTGGATCCAAAATGCGGCAGGTAATAAGAACCGAGGCTGTTTTTTTACTTTTATTACTGAAGTCACAACTGATTGGGTTACTGGTTCTTAGAGTTTCTACAACCCCTTTGAAATGACCAAGAAAAATTGAAGAAGGCCCACATTAGGGAAAAGCCAACGTACATACCTTATCATTAGGTTAAGAAAATGTTGCCAGGTCTTAAAGTGGTTTATAAATATAATTATAAATTAATTATATAATTTACTTAGTATCTACACTAGAATGGGTCGATTTACGCATGCCCAAAATAATTATTTTCGAACCTGCGAGAAAAAATGGCGAAAGGGTAAATTTTTCTAAGAAAACACTCCCCAAAAACCAAAAAAAATTAAAAAAGAAAAGCTGTTATCGCCAACGTTTTTACATCAGTTTTTTGAAAAAAAAAATATTTTTTGGGTTTTGGGGAGTGTTTTCTTAGAAAAATTTGCCCTTTGGCCATTTTTTTCTCGCAGGTTCGAAAATAATTATTTTGGGTATGCGTAGTGGAACTTTTTTTTCATCAGCCCAAATCCTATTGAAAAATCGATGGCGCGATATCGGTCTACTTTCGTCCATACAAATCGACCCAGGTTAATCTAAACATACAAAATTATTGATCTTACCTCCTTTTTATTATATTGCTGCCTTGGAAATTCTTTGTTGAGCGTGAAAAACAGTTCTGAAAAAAAAAAAAAAAAAAAAAATTTAATAAAATATTACAATTTATATAAGAGAATTGTGCACAAATATTAAAAAAAAATAAAAATTTTTGTATTTCATTTTTTTGTGAATGCTTTTTGTAATTTTGTTTAAGTAAAAGAATAAAAGTTTCTTTTACTTTTCGAAATTCAAGTACAACTTTTTTGCATATTTATAACAATAAACAAATATTTTCTTTTGTAATTAATTATAACCCCCACATCAAAATCTCCTCGCACCGCAACACCTAATCAATTGAATGCATTTGACGCCTCATATTTACTTAACATCTTTATTCAATCAGTTTGACTTATGAAGTGCATATTTTTGATTTATGAATGAATCACTTTGTAAGCGCATCAAAACAA